>NC_136628.1:13208274-13440774 GCF_933228915.1 Telmatherina bonti | reverse complement strand
GGGACCAGCACCTGTTGAAGAATGGTGATGTGGGGCATGGTTTTACTGGTTTTTCAGACTTAAAGGTATTTTTTTCTCTCCTTTTGAATATTCAACTTGAATTAATTTCTAGTGGGAGATTGTGTCTTTCCTTGCTTTTCTCTCTCCTGAGACATGAAGTTTTTTAAGGTTTTGTGTTGCTCAGCTGTCGTCTTATGTTTCCTGTTCCTTTTTCTTCAAAGTTACTTTTTGCTTTGTGGTTTTGTTTGCATTAGAGACATGTATTTTTTCTTTAATAAAGCATGCCCCTTTTGATGATAAAAGGGCCAGCACAGTTGTCGTAATATACAACACTTTGAAGTTTTGGAAAATAAATTGAAGCTCCAGTTTGGGTTAATGTGCTGTTAATTCAACTTATTCTACATGGGAATACAATACTCCTTTTGATTTGATCGTAACCAATAGTAACACTGCATTTTTTTTCTGATTAATGGCAACTTTGTCTTGTCATAAGATGGTTTGGGAGGAGATACTAAATTGAATGGACATTTTATTAGTCCAGACCAGAAGTTGCCAAGTTTGGAGGAAAAAAAAAGCACATATGTACAATGACCATGCATGAGCCAGCTAAATGGTTACAGAATGTCTCATGCTGGTCATGTTGAAAAAAGCACTATGCTAAGACCTCAGCTGTTATCTGTTATAATAGCTCATAAAAGAAGTTGTTATGCAAGGACAAACATTTTCATTTAGTTGTAGTTCTGCAAGCACCAAATTAATCATCTTGATGTTGTGAAGATTGTATTCTTGTTCTCAGATATGGAGTTGGCTGACACTGCAGGCTTGTCCCTAAATTCGACGACATACAGGAACTTTTGTGCCACATAGTCACTGAGTCGTCCTGCAGGTTTAGTCACTAACAGCAGCTGGTTTTCTTTCTGTTTCTGATTTATATTTAACTAGTTAGTTTCTGGTGCTCCTGACAGTTGTTGGTTTTGTCCTCCTGCAGGAGGACCAGGAATCTGTGGTTGGCTTGCATGTGTATATTTGTATATACGTGTTTGTACATGTGTATATAGGTGTGTGCATATATTTATTCTCTTTCTCTCTCTATGAGCTGTTTTCTCTTTTTCTGTTCTCTTTCTATCTTTCTTTCTGTCCTCTCCGTTCTGGTAAAGCAGTACTATACAAACTGTAATACAAACAATTATGCAAAATAAATAGAAAAATAAATGAATAATCCAGAATATCAAGGAGAGCATTATATCTATAGAGCTCCGCTTGGCAAAGAAAATTTGCTCAGCAGAACACAGCATCCAGACCATCTTTCTGTTGCTTAAATGCTGGACAAGACAAAAAAAAAAAGGAAAATGACTAAGTGGATTAATAAAAATGATAAATGATTTGCTGCATATTCATAGCCGTAACCCCAGTCTGTCAGGAGTGTCTGGAGATACTAAAGGAGGAAAAGTTGTTCCATAATAGGTCCAGGATGGAAGTCCAGTCTCGGAAACAGCCGGATGTTTTGAAATGGGACAATATGCAGGAACCCTAAAGTGTTAACACTGAAGCCTTTTTAGCTGTCACTCAATGTTACCCAGCAGCAGATTAGCTAGAGCTTCAGCCCTGAGAGAGGAGACATGTTTGGACAACACCTGACATGACAGGCTGCTTTGCCATCTCTGTTAGAGCCAATGAAAACTGAGAAAAAGCAGACCGCCTCGCTGTCCAAATTGGTGCCTCTGGGGTCAAGTTGCAGGAATATGTCAATTACTTAAATTGATCAGGAGACGGTTTCCTTGATAACCAATTTGATCAAGCTGCTGATCGTGTTACATGCATAGCACCACCACGGGAACAAGCTGTCTCAGAAACGGGTTACTCTGCACTAACGAGGCTAAACGCAAATTTCCTTTGTGAAAGTAATTCTCTCTCGTCATGTCAGGTGGTGGATGGGCCGCAGCCACGGCCTGTAAACAATGGCATTTCAGTTGATCTAATTAGGCAGAAAGGAAGCATTTAGGGGCTTAATTGAGATTGCAGTGGGAAATTGCTCTGAAATAGGTCTACCTGATTTTTTTTTTTTTTTTTTTCCTTTTTAGTTTTTTTTTTTCCCCTCACAGCAAGCATGATGGGGATTTCACTCTCCTTTTTGTAGATAATTAGAATTACCGTAATCACTCCCTGGATGGCCTGTGATTGGAGAGAGATACATACCTACCCTGAAATATGAAGAGTGTATATGTTCGGGTGTGTGTGTTTTTATTCTGATTTGGGTGGGGAAGTCTACGCGGTCAGACAGCTCTCTTTTGCTTCTCCGTGCCTCATATGGCATCATTATTTTTTGTGCTGTGTATATTTATAATTATCTATTTTGTTAATTTACATTTGTTTCTACTTCAGGAAAATCTGGAAAATCAGCTTCTAAAATGTGACTGTTTTCATTTTGCTTTGACTACAAGTTATTACAACACATTGGTGGGCACGGTAGCATTTCTTATGGTAAACTTTTAATTCTGGTAGTTATAATGGATTCAAGGACGATTTACATGAGTTTGTATTCATTCCACTGAATTGACAGAATAAATATAAAAATATAAGGTTAATTCTGCACTGATATATCATGAATGAAGGACATTTAGATATAATAATCAGAATCATCTTAAAGTTTATTAAAAACAAAATCTAGCAGTATAATAATCAACCTGCCATATAATTTTCTTAGGTTGCCGTCTTGTGTCTGATGTGAAAATGTGGCAGTAGGATGAACAGATTATTTCAATACAAGTTGTCATTGAACCCAAACATTTAGTGATCAGTTCATGGCTATTTGTGTTCAGTTTGTCATCTTATTAATGAGCATGTAGTGCAATAAATACTTGAATATTTCATAGTTGCACGTATTCATTCAAAAGTATAGAGAACTTCAAATTAAGTTTACTTATAAAAGTTATCGTAACTCATCTATCAGTTGACACTGGCGAATAAAAAGGAAATTATGAGTTTTAATTTTTATAGATGAATAATGTAAACTGTACTTTAACTGACAGTTATTTCTGACCTTACAGCTAAAACACACTATGCTATGAACTGTTATTTAATATCTGGAAGTGGCACATAAACACTTAAAAATCTTGTAATTTGTTCAAATTAATTTATTATCAAATGCAATGGTGTGTATAAGTGCTTCATGCCTGAATCATGTTGTTGACAAGCAGATATGAGTGGAAGTGTTTTTTTTTTTCCCCTTTTGTTCGTGGAAAAAATGGAAAGAGAATAATAATAATAATAATAATAAATAAATAAATAAAACCGTTATAGATATTTCTATGATTTTCTATTTGATATTTGTCTAACTTCTGTAGAGATCAGCCCAAAAATGTGTGTGTATGTATGTATGTATGTATGTATGTATGTATGTATGTGTGTGTGTATATATATATATATATATATATATATATATATATATATATATATATATATATATATATATATATATATATATATATATATATAAAAATAAAAAATAAGATTCTATAAGAATATCATAATAATTTTTTATTATTTTCCTCCATTTTATTCTTCCCTTCAGGCATTTGGTTTCATGTCTCGGGTGGCTCTGCAGGCAGAGAAGATGAACCATCACCCTGAGTGGTTTAATGTTTATAATAAGGTAAGTTTGCTTTAAATGAAAGCTAAAATCACACTTTGTAATAATATCTGAGGAATTGTTTACTGTACTTCTATTTATTTGGTGTCACCTACATAAATCTCAGTTTGTGGTATCAGATTTCCTGATATCATCTCAACTGGTTGTTTTAATTACCACCATACCACCACCGTATTTACAGTCGTATGGTTGGTTTCCAGCAAATTACAAACACCCTTAGGTCAACCAACCCTGGATGAAGTCAAGATTTTTTTTATGTCAAACAATCATTGCTGGTTCTCTGCTCAAAGACGAAAACATACTCTGTTAGTGGGGCAGGCTTCACACTATAATCCTATCATTTTGCTTGAGAAAACTTTTGCAAATATCTCACCAGCACCCACACACACACTAGTTCACTCTCTCCACCTCGAAAGTGGTCGATATGACAAAATGAGTCAGTGAAAATCTCTCAGCTTTAGTCTGTAGCCACTGAGTTACTGTGTGGTGGACCAGGGCGATCTGAGAGGAATGCTGTGCCTAATCCACTCTTTATTAAAGTGGCTGTATAACAGTGCTGCAGGTCTCTGAGCCCCCACAGCACTTTCCACTAGACGCTTACATGTAAATCCCACATGAACTAAAGATCAGCTCTGACAAAATACACGTTTTATTGTGAGCTCCTGCTTATATTCTTTAAAATTTAATCATGTTCTGTTTTCTTGGCTGTCACCAAGACATGTTTACATATTTTTCTTCTTGGTTAGAACTTCTTTGCAGGGTGTATCCCCATTGGCTGAGGCAAAAATCAGTGGGTGAAGTCAAAAAGGAAAAAGAAAACAACTTGTCCTCACTGTTCTCAGGATAATATATGTCTATCTGTGTGTGTTTTGCAGGTTTAAAAGAAAATATCTTGTGAAATCTGATTGACTTTGTTGTTTTAGAGGAAGTCATGTGCTAATAATATTTTGTACTAGCAACAACTAAGCGCAGTGTGTGTGTTTACAATTTCCTAAAGTCTTGTCATAATAGACATGTCACACAGAGACCAAAAACTAGTTGGCAAACCACATGGAGGCACTGCACGGCTCACTCCAATGAAGTAGTCAGCTGCCGAAGAATGATTTAGAGCGATCACCACCAATATACAATAAAGTCAAAGTATTCTTCTACCAGCAAAAGTTTTAGCTGGCAGCCTTCTTTCTTTCACTGACAAAGAAGTAGAGGAAATATGTCATGTAATTATCAGTAACTCTCAGTTGACTGCAATTAAATAAATAAACATTATCACAGGTAACTACATAATTACAGTTAATGCATTGTTTTTTTTCCTGTCAATGCTAGAGATATACCACTTATACATTTTTTTAAATTATTTAGTGGCCTCGATATGAATCAAAAAGAAAAACTGGTGAGTTTTTACCAGATTACTTAAAAGTGAGAACATTACATGTGAGCCCTGGTGCTCCGAACTGTTCATTTACTTTTAACTGAGAGAATCCACAGAGTAAACAGGGCTTTATCCAAACACACACAAACTCAAGAAAAATAATAAGAGTAAACATAAACCCTTTAATGTTGCTGCTTGCTTTGCAAAAAAACAAGTTTGGCATTTCTTAAAATAGTCATTTCACTGCAAAACAATTAACACAAAAAACAGAAAAAAGGGGGGAAAAAATACATTTGTCTACAACCCCAATTTCAACCAAAGTTGTGTAAAACAAATAAAAATGGATTACAATTAACTGCAAATCATTTTGAACCCATTATTATTTAAAATAATTCAAAGACAAGATATTTAAAATTTAAGCTTAACTACAATGTTTGTTTTTTTTTTGCAAATATTCACTCATTTTGAATTAGACGATTGAGCAGTGGCCTTACTGTGTTGCTCTGTCCGTGTAGCCGGTATGCACATCAGGTCCAAAGAGGTGCGTGTTGAGCCTCTGCGAACCTACACACGTGGTAGTTATGGCATTACTGACCTGAAGCAGATGCAGCACCAGTATAAATCAGCTTTTAGTGTCCATGGCATGGGTAACTTGCACCTCTGAGGAGAAAACATACAGGTTTTCAATCAACATATTCTGCATTCAAGTGACGTCTTTTTCAGAGACTTTCCTGCTTATTTCAGCAAGACATTACCAAATCACATTCTGCTCATGTTACAGCAATGTGGCTTTATAGTAAAAGAATGTGTGATAGGTTTGGACTGTAGGCAAGCTAGTCTGTCTTCTATTGAATATGTGTGGTTTATCATAAAGCGCAAAGTTCCAGCAAGAATAGGAAAGAACTCCACCTACAAAGTTCAACAATTAGTGTCTTCAGTTAAAACACTTATTTAACCCAGCTTTTTTTAACGTGTTGCAGGTATTGAAATAAGTGTGTGTGGGGGGGAGTTTAAAGAAAATTTAGAAAATAAAGTCCATCAGTTTGAACATGAAAATATCTTGTTTTTGTAATGTATTCACTTAAAGATTTGAGAAAAAAAAAAAGGATTTGAAAATCATTGCATTTCATTTTTATGGATGTTTACACCTTGTAGAAACTTTATTGGAATTAAAGTTGTACATTTAAGTTATTTGATTGACAGTTAGGTTCTTCTAATGGTGAAATGCAGAGTCTCTGCAATGTGCAGAGTGTTCTATAAATGCCTGTGTGGTAGAGGAACAGATAAAGTTGGTCCCTTAGCTGTGAGAAAACTGGGTTTTTTTCTGCCACACCAGCTTGGAAGTTCTCACAGCTTGTCCTAAACACATCATCTCAGCAGCAACTTTTTCTTATCTGGTGTTTGAGAACTATAGTGTGAGATTACTGTAATTTCTGGGCTATAAGCTGCTAATTTCCCACAATCTGAGTCCTGCATCTTAAACAATTATGTGGCTAATGTATTGATTTTTACTGGGTTCACTGGATCATTTTACACTTCATGAAAACACTGTAATCGTGGAAAATTCATGAAGGAATGCATATGATGCAGTCTTTTTTTTTTTTTTTTTTTTTTTTTTATAACTTGTCCTGTCCAGCATTAAAGCAAGCAGAATGAGCACATTTGCTTTGCCAAGAAGTGCTTTTTATATATAATGCTGCCCTCGATAATTTCAGTTTTATTTTAAAAATTTGTTTATTTTAAATAAATATTTGTTATACTGAGTTTACATTTTAATACTGGACCTGACTGGAGAAGAAAGAACAAAGAAAAAGAGAGCAGAAAGAAAAGGGAAAGTAACAGAAAACAAAGAGGAGACAGAAATACACCACAAAGGAAACACTGCAATCCAATCACAGATTTTAGACCATTTGGTAAGCAAAGTCAGCAACTGTAAGGAGCACCAGCGATAAACATGCCCCACAAAAAACCAAACTGTGTTTCAACTAAAACCTGATACATACACAAAGATAAATTAACAGAAAATGTCTGTTACTAAGGACAACTCAGAGACTGCGTCAGCATGAAGAATATACAGAGTAAAAGATGTTCAGAGAAGAGTGATCATGCCAATGTGACTCCGTCTACACAAAGGTCAGAGACAGATGAAAGGCAATAAATATGGCTCTTGAAGAAAGAAACAGAATCACTGCACACTCGGTGAAGGTGCGGTTTACATTTAGGTGCCCTCTATAGCCTGGAAATAAGCAGTCTGAAAGTTGAAGTGGGCATGGTTAATGTGGAAAAACAGTTGTCATTTCCACTTTTCTGTTGTTGCAAAAGGTTACACAAGGTTGAATGAATTGTATTGAGGAACAGGGGAATGAGTAGGTTAGGAAGTATGAAAATCTATAGTAGCTCTTGAACATATTCAAACGCCTTCCTTATGATGTACCATGTACGAGGAGAAAGAAAATGTGGTTCTTGTGGAGCATGTACCAGCTTTAAGTCAGTTTCACTTAAAATTACTGTATGTGAACAACTTGGCCATAATATGATCAATAAAGTTAGTGACAGTGCTTCCTTCACATTGCAATAGCATGTATTAGATTTTATTGTCTTTTCAGTGCACTTTGGAGCCTAGTTTGTACATTTATTCATACTACAAAGGTATACCGAATGTACAGCAATGGGTTAAAACTAAATACGAAACAATTCTCTCATAGCAACGCGGTGAGAGTAAAATCTTTTGTTTTTCTCCTGTGGTTCTTTTTTTTTCTTTTCATAGTTTGCAAAAGAGAAATCTCATATACAGTATTCGTGATTAGGAACCTACTTGTCTGTCAAGTCACATCTTTTGTAGACCTTAAAAAATAAATTATTAAAAGCTCTGATATGATGAGATTTCTAAATTTTCAGATTTTTATTCTGGCAGAATAATGACAAGTAAAATAAGAAATGATTTGGTAATTTTCTGGTCGAGTTGGCGTAAAGCAGGGAAAGGCAACTCCAGTCCTCAAGCGCCACAGTCCTGCAAATGTAAGGAGTTTCTCTGCTGCAACACACCTGGCACACATCAGACCTAATCAGCAGACTTGTGCAAAACTTGACATCAAACTCTGCACAAGTCTGCTAATTAGCCATTGATTTGAATCAGGTGTGTTGCAGCAGAGAAACTCCTAACATTTGCAGGACTGTGGCACTCGAGGACCAGAGTTGCCTACCCCTGGCATAAAGTAATGTTTATACTGTTGAAACGGCTCTTATCAAAATCCATCAATACATCCATCCATTTTCTGACGCTTATCTGAGGTCAGGTCACAGGGGCATCAGGGAAGCAGCAGGCTCTATTCTGCGCCTCTCCTGGAGGACTGAGGTTCTAACTCAATCTTGTGCTCTGTCCTTCCCTCCTCTGGCTGAGGACCATGGTCTCTGATTTGGGGGTGCTAAAGGGCAGACTTGGTGAAGTCCAACCCTCATTGGAAATGAATTCGACTTACTGCTGGCAATGCAGACCAAGCTCTGACACTGGTCGTACAGGGACCAGACATCTTGTACAATGGTGTCCAGTACCCCACACTCCTAGAGTACCTCCCACAGAAGTCCCTGCAGGGACACAGTTGAACACCCTCTCCAAGTCCACAAAACACATGCAGACTGGTTGGACAAACTCCCATGCCCCCTCCAGGACTCTGAAGAGGGTATAGAACTAGTCCACTGTTCCACACACTGGACAAAAAACACTGTTCCTCCTCAATCTGGGATTTGACTGTCTGGCTGACCCTTCTCTCTAGTACCCCTGAATAAATCTTACCAGGGAGGCTGAGGAGTGTGATCCCCCTGGAGTTGGATCACACCTTCTGGACCCCAGCTGCCTCAAGAGTCCCACAAGGTAAAAAGACTTGATTGGACTCCTGCTTCAGCTTGAAGGCATTCTTCATGGCTGGTGTCCACCAACAAATTCTGGGAATTCTGCCACGACAGGCACCAACGACCTTACAGCCACAATAGAGGCATGGAGATGTGGGATGTCTCCCAATCACTCCCCTTTAGGTCTCACTGTCATTGCACCCATGAGCATCAAAGTCGAGTAGAGCAAAAGTAGAGCAAGTGAGTTTCCAGAGGGAGTGCCCTCCAACACTCCCTCCAAAGACTCCAGAAAGGATGGATATTCTGAACTGCTGTTCTCTGCATAAGCACAAACAGTCCGTCCCCCAAAGGTGTAGGGAGGCTACCCTCCTGTCCTCCGGAGTAAGCCCCAACGTACAGGCATCAAGCTGGGGGGCCATTATAATGCCTACACCTGCTCAGTGCCTATTGCTGGGAGCAAGTCCAGAGTGGAATAGGGTCCAGACCTTCTCGAGGACACTGGTTCCAGAGCCCAAGCTATGCATCGCGATGAGTCCAACTATATCTAGCCAGAACTGCTCAACCTTTTGCTCCAGCTCAGGCTCCTTCCCTGCCAGAGAGGTGACATTCTACACCCCTAGAGCCAGTTTCTGAAGCCAAGGATCAGACTGCCAAGGTCCCTGCCTTTGGTCGCTGCCCAGCTCATGTTGCACTCGATCTTTATGGTCCCTCCCTCAGTTGGTGAGACCACAGGAGGGTCTCTCCAGCTTCTGTGGTCCATTACTCCCATATTGATTGTGTATCTGATAAATCTTTCATCAGCAGATTGTATGTTCCTGCTATTTTTCCCTCTATACATCTAGTAATTTAATTTTTAATGTTACCAGAAGAATTCAACTATATTTTTTTAATTACCACAAGTTCATCATTAAGACATTTTCGGTAAAACTGTAAAAGAAAAAAAAAAAAACAATAATGATGCTTTTGTTGATTGATGTGTGACTGGAAACAATGTTTATATCTTCATAGGTTCAGATTACACTGACTACACACGACTGCGGAGGACTGTCAAGACGGGACATCAAAATGGCCAAATTCATTGACAAAATTGCACTTTCCATGTAATGTTTTGTCATCCGTCTGATGGTTTGATTCAGTGGTTTTAGTTTTCCTGCTTTTATGTTTTTTGTTAAACAATTATTGTCTGCATCCATTTGGGTCTGCATCTATTTGTGTCAAATAAAATCTGAGAATTTTTTTTTTGTGACTTCATTGTTTCAGTATATTGTCTACAAGACTTATGTGCAAATAAAATGTTGACTTTGCCAGCATAGGATCTTTTGCCCCTGTTATTGATTATCATGTCCAGGACTGGTTCTTCCTCAGTCAGTCCTCCACTGGGCCACCTGTTCTTCCTTATGACTCTTTAGAGCACAGAGAAATCAATAAAGAGGTCAACTGAGTTTGAGATAGATTTACTAGATTTTGATTTTGGTAATGGATGAGAAGAATAAAAGCTCATGTGTTTTCAACCGTTAATGTGAAATCAGAGGCACTGCGGCACAAAATTCTATTTTTTATTTATTTTTTTTTATTAGAACCTCCAGAGAGAAAGTGAACTTGTGATGCAAATATTACCACAGTAATATTTAATACCACAAAGGTAGTTACGGTTCCTGATACTTCATGCATAAAATCTTAACTTTTCTATTTCAAATTTAGTCAGCAGCCTCTGAGATATTCCCGTAACTTTAACTTGCATGATGAGAGGGATGAGAGCCATTTCTTCCTGCAAAACTTTTTTGGTTCATGTTATGCCATGTCTTGACAGGCCAGGCTCTTTCAAGTCATGTTTTGGTATTTAAATTTGAGTTTTTTTCTAACCCTGATGTCCTCCTTGTGACACTTTTGTCTAATTAAAACGCTTGAAACCCAGTATCATCTTCTATCAAATGTTACACTCTGTTGAAAATTTAGTACTCTTTGGTGACCCTCGTGTCCAAAAGTGTCCATGCACAAAAACCTCTATAAAATTGTCATACATACAGATGATACAAAGTGCTGTATAAAGTATTAAAAGCATTACAGATGGTGTGTAAAAAAAAAAAAAAAAAAAAAAAAAAAAAAAAAAAGACAACCAGCAAAAATCACTATAAAATCATACATTCAAATGATTAAAAGCAAGATCAGTTCAAAGGGAGTAGCTAACACTTGATGAAAAATAAAAATGAAATTAATCAACTTTGGTCATAATTAACACCAGACTCATTTCTCTGATATTAGGATTTTCTACATCTGTCAAAATAAAAAACAGTTTGTCTGAAGGCACTTAAGTGATTTATGAACAAAAACCCAGAAAAAATACTTATGTATGATGATTTATAGCAGTTTTATTTATAGCAGAAATTTTGTACTTTGTTGCGCGTGTACATTTTTGTCATGAGAGGCCATAAAGGGAGTAGCTGCCACTATATAAAAATTACAAATGAAATCAAATCAGTTTTGTTGATAATATTTGACATATCCAAGTGTCTAATCACCACCAAAGACCAATTTCTTTAATAATTACAATATGGAAAATTACTGGGTTTTTTTCTGTAATGAATGAGCTTGTAATTCCAATATTCAAACGGGCATTTCAAAGGGTTAAAATGATTTAATGTTTAGCTTTTGTGCAGAAAAGATATCGATTAAGATTTTGTAGCAGTTTTTGTTCAAGGCTCACCAGCCAAATTTGAGGAGGGCACAAGGGTTAATTTAATTGTTCCCTCTGTAATTGCAAGGTATGCAAACCCTGAAGCTGCAAAGCAGCCCCTCCACCATACTTAAATGTTAATGCTTTGGTTTCAGTATTGCTGTGCTTTTTCCTTCAAATGTACATTTTTGCAGAAGTTAAGAATATAATTTTCCCATCAGGATGTTTTCCAGAAGTGATGTGAAGCAGTCATATATAAGATGTTCAGCAATGTGTTTTTCTTGCATAAAACAAGAAAAAGACTAAATTAGACAGTTGTCTGTTGGTGCGCTAACTAAAACCAATTGTTTCTTTTAATTATTTATGGATAATAAAATACACTGCAGGGATTTTGTCTTTAGCGGTTGCTAACTCCAGTGGATAATGTTCACCAAATGTATTTCTTTGTCAATGAGCTTATAGGTTTTTAGGAATAGTTTTTAAATGGCCTTTTCCACCTTAACTTGCTCTTTTTTTATTTGATACTGGGTAACAATAATTGCCAAAGATGCCACACCAGTTTCTGATTAGCAACAACCTCATTAAAACCAGACTTTGTGAGCCTTAATTATAGTGAGGCGAGATTTACACAAGAAAACTGATATCTCATGTTTGCATGGTAGATATGGACTCATGGCCAATAGTGGAATTACTTTTAAACAAAGATTGGAAGGAGGTGTAAACATCCAGTATGGATGTTCAGATGTTCGCAAATCAACCTGTCAGAAACTCTTAATCTCACAACGTATGAACAATTTAGATATTATGTGTATAATCTGTATAAAAACAAAGCTTAAAAAGTCACACTGTGGTGCTGTGGTGTGTGCTGGACTACTTCTTGTCTTGGTTCAGCAGTGAACTGAGGCGGTGCAAACAATGTGATAAAAACAGATAGACTTAAAGAACCTGATACACCAGCTAAACAAACAGTTTTTAGCTGCTTTTAATAATATTTGTCTCTTTTCATTTGTGTTTCACATTTTCCTAAACTCCTAAGTCTGCTGCACATGACCTTCAACTTGATCATAAATGTGATAAATGTTTGATAAACAAAAGAAAAAAAATCTCCATTTTCTCTTGGCATTTTGGTGTAAAGCATTTTGTCATATCCTTGTTTGTTTTACTGTAGATGATCTTACTAAATTAATGAATGTTTTATCTTCTGTTCTTGGCATCAGAAAACACAGTTCAATAAATGACCTTAAAAATAATTAAATCAAATTTAAACATCTTTGCCTTATTTACAGTATAAAAACCCATCTGGTTGATGATCTAAAACAGTTACATATATCTGTCAGTATAGTTGACTTATGACCATGTCTTGTGTCAAACTGTACAACACTAACCCATGAAACCACCCTTCAAGTTAGGCTAAGTCTGGAAGCAATACCAGTAACATTCAAGTGGTTTTAATATTTCCAATTCAAACCACACTGGCTCTGTTTGCACTTTACTGTATGTCTCATCTGTGTTGTTTTAAGTGAACACACAAGTTCCTTTTTTATAGACGTGTATTGTCTATTGGTTGCCGATTTAGAGGGTCATGATCTTGTAAACTGATAGGAAAGATTACGAAACAGAGTTCTGCCTCACAAATCTGTATTCATTATTGACTTTGGACTTTGACATAGCACATGTCTAACAAATTTTGAGTTACTGGGAGGCATTTCTATCTTCTAATTGTTGAATGGTTTTACTCAGAATGACTCCAATCCCCTGCACTGCGAGCTCCAGTTTCTTCTTTCTGAGCAGAGGTTTCTTAGTCCCCAAAGGTAAAATGTAATACCATCTTATTTTAACCGAACAAGCTAGAGCACTACCTTGCACAAATATCTTGAAACTTTAATCTTATATTTTTCTTTATTCTTACACTTATGTATAAATAAAGTAACCCTCATCTGGTTACGAAAACCCCCTCATCATTCCAGGTACAGCAACATGGTGGTTCTGCCTCTCCTGATATACAGGAAACAAGTTAACACCTGTGTTAGTGTAATAAAAGGAAATCCTCTCATCATTGCTAAGATAAGTGAATCACTGATAGGTAAATAATACATGATGGTAACACATCTATAACTATTAAAAAACACCAGGTGAAAACAGACATAGGACTTTCACCCAACAGGTTCAAGTCCTGTATAACTTTTATATTATGTTAATATTCTGTGTAATTTATAAATGAGAAAGATCATTATACTGAACTCATAAGGCACAATGAATAAATGGAAAGAAAAACTTAAAATATTATAAATATAAAAGAAGCAGATGATAATAAATATTAAGAATTTGTTCTCAGAACATATTTCATTTGCATTCTTTCATTTTGGGCTTTGATAGTCTATCAAGGAAAATTCATATAGTCATAATTTCCTCTCATTTATTTCTTCATCTAGAATGCCTTTAGCTGGCTTTGCACCCATCAGACTCCAGGTAGATTGCAATTATTTTAAAATGTGAAACAGCTTTTCTTTCTGAAAATACAATAATTTTGGATCATCTTCTGATGGTGAATCACAAGCATTGATCGCTTTGTCATCTATCTATAAACTACCAGAACTCTTAAAATAAAATGCTGCATTATTTAGCATGGCGACTTCTCAAATTCAGCTGTGAATGCCTGAGCCAGATTTGGATCCAAAACATGAAGGTGAGCGGCAACAAAGCTGCAACAAAAGACTTCAGCAGGATGTTCCTGTTTGATTTGCAAGAATAAAAAATAAAAAAGCTCATTACATAATTTGATACCTTTGAGCTAGTTCAGGCAGGCCCCTCAAGCTGATCTGCTGTTGCTTCACACTCTACATGCCAAATATCAAACACATACATCAAACATAGGCAGAGTATTTAAACTGTGAAGTTCCTGACCTGCTCGCTAAGTTACACCCACTCCTGCTGCTCCTCACACCATTAATGAATGTCTTGATGTGTTTTAGGTTTAGGTGTGAACAGTGTGGTAAAATGTCATTTGAGGCAGAAAACATGCGCTGCGAAGTAAGTAAGGTCATGAGGCTCAACACACACTGTCATTCTTACCAAAGATGAAGTTGCTCATTTCTTTCCTTTGTACATAATACGTGAATATAATGTGGATTGATTGATTGTGTATCTCTGTTCCTGAGCCGTTGCAAGCAACAAATGGGTCATTTTTATTGCCCAGTGAATAAATATATTAGCAAAAAATACTTTTAGCCTCCTTGGTTGTCTTTTGACTCAGTGTACACAGCAATACTAACATACTGTAAGGCATATCACTTGTAATTTAGTCAGGCCCTCTTTTAGTTCCTACGTGTTGCTAAATATAGCATGTTGATTGGTTAATGAGAGTATCGCGCCCATGCACTGTATGCGTAGCAAGGTCTCCTGACTGAAGTTAAGCAGTTTTTAGTTGGACGTTGGATGGTACTCACGGCTCACTGCATGGACAGGCTAGTTGCTGTTCAGTGCCCAGGCCAGAGACCATAGTCCAACACAGCATCACATATCCATGTAAACAGTGTATGTTCTGTACTTACCATCTGAAGTTTAGTAAAGTTCTGAAATGGATATTCCTTGTTGTGTGAAGTACTTTCCACCCACTCATGTCCAGAAGAAGGATTAACATTCATGTCAGTGGTCGAAGCCCAACAATATGAAACAGTTTCACCAACTTGGTGGTGAGAAAGCTTGACCTATGACTAGCAAGTTTTAAAAGTTTCCTGGCTCCAACCCACTTGATGCAAATTAATGAGTCTGTGCAGAGCTTGATAGGCGGTTGATCCGTTTGATTTGAACCAGGTGTGTTGGAGCAGGTAAACATCTAAATCTTGCAGGACCTCGAGGTCCATGGTTCACTACTTAAGTTTCAGACTCGTGTTTAAGTGTTGGAACACCCTTGAGTTTTGACTAAATTTTCTTTACGAAGTCAAGGACCATGTCTGTATACTTACAACCAGCAAATTAGTGGTGAACTAATTCCAACATTTTTGTAATTTTTGGAGGTGGTCCAAGATTACTTGTTTTAGTGGAAAGCTGAACAGAGTCAACTTTTCCTGACAACTGGAAACGCATTGTTCCATGCTCTGAGAAGTATTGGTAAAGCAGTCATCCTTGCAGATCAAAAACTCCCACTTTCAGAAATACATGCATGTCTGGGGTGCACTCCCCTGAGCTATCTGGGAATCATGACATAGTAGTGCTCAGGTTGCTTTAATAGATAATGTAGATGACAAAATCCATCAAGTCGATGAAATCTGTCCCAAAACCTGATTATTTCTCCATACAGAATAATGAACCGATCCTCATGTAACAAATGACAAAGTCAGCTATTGTGCGTGTTTTTGTACATATCAAAAACAAATGTTCATACAAAGATATAAGGAAATTAATTAGTCATTGATAACATTTATCTATATTCAACAAGCTCAAATAATATGCAGATGACTGCAGTGTTTATATATTTTAGGTTTACATAGAAGCTTTCCTGGAAGTAAAGACGTTTTATGAAATACAGATTGATTTAATGTACAGGCTAATTGTTTCCCATGAGAAATAGGGATTGGTTGCTGGTAACAAGCTGTGTCAGTACAATACCAATCTCTGGCTTTAGAGGACGGGAGAGGGGGCAGAGCGCTCTGCTGTTCCTATAAGGCCAAGCTTGGACATGCCAGGAAAGATGTGAACCCTTCAAATAATTGGCTTCAGCTGATGGCCAGAAGCAGCAAGGAGCCAGGTCAGCCCTCCCATTAGTGAACTTCCTGGTTTCTGGCTTCTTAATCCGTTTTCAGCCTCACCTACTAGTTCTCCACCACCGGCAATCCAGTCTGCGCAAACACACATGGATACGAAAGAAAGACAGACAACCAGATGATGAACGATAAGAGCTATCAGGGAGGGAAAAGGGAGTAAACTACGGGCATCTTTTTTTCTGTTCTGGCACAGGCTTTGAGATGGAAAAGTAATAATTCTCCCCAACATAAATGTGTCGCAGTCTGGAGGGAAACTTGGGGATAAAGATGAAGAAGAAGTAGGTATCTTCATTAGTGAGCAAGAAAAATGAACCAAAATCACAAGGGAGGCTTTCTGGGTTTTTTCCAAGTAGCTGCTGTGCCTGATAGTGGCCCACATTTCTCTTCCTTTAGTATGTAAATGGCAATTTTCTTACTGGCCATATTACAATGGCGTAGCATGGCCAGTAGCTGAAATATAATGCTGGCAAATAAAGATAATGGGGTAATCAAAACTCAGTCTTAACTCTGCTTTTGGATACTCCTGGGGGAGTATAAAAGCCAGCCAGTGTTTACTATACGTCTGTCTGAGGGACGAGCTGTCAAACCGCTGGAAGTAATCACTGTGTGCATGTGATGCCAAAAAAGGAACCAGGAGCTTAACTTTCACAGAGACATTTGTTTGGTATTTGCTGTTTGATCAGATAGGATCTGTTTTTACATGTGTAGCAGTTACTGGAAAATGTTCACTGAATGATCTTATTTGTGCCAATAGAAACATAATGCTTCCTGTTAAGCTGAAAAATTACGCTTTCATGTTGTTTTCTTCCAGGCATAAGACAAGCTGTCTTCAGCTGTTTTTGCAAAAAAGAATAAAACATATTTTGTCTGGTGTACGAAAGGCAGTTGTAATGATTGGTTTATTGGCTCCAGAGTCAAGCATCTACATATAAATACAGTGTCTAAAACCTGGGTTTCTGAGTTAATAAACCTTCGTAAACTTTGTGACAATACACTTTTAAGACAGTCTATAAACAATAAACTAAGTGCTTTATTTATCTTTTACCAACATAAGTCTGTGTTGCTTTCTCTCAAAAGGCTGATAGACATATCCTGCTGTGAATCACATGTCCACTGCCACAATACCAACTACTAGACACAGCAAAGTAAAAATGTCAAAGCAGAGAAACACACGGGAAATTGCCAGCAGTCAACTCTCCAACAGACTCAGCTGATCTGATGAAGGTTATATTGCCCAGCAACGGATGCAGTAATATGCAGATGCTTTGACTGAGAAAAAAGTGACAAAGTAAACAACTGTCCAATGCAAATCAGATGCTATGTGAAATTCACTATATATATATATATATATATATATATATATATATATATATATATATATATATATATATATATATATATATGTATATATATATGTATATATATATATATATATATATATATATATGTATATATATATATATATATATATGTATTGCCTGGCGTTTGTTTGAATTTATGACTATGTTGTTGGTTTAAATTGTTTTAGATAACCATAGACGCTTCTCTGACTAAAAGAATAAATCATATTGTGGTCTCCAGTGTGCTTGACAGTTTAAATACTTTGACCACTCCTCTATGTGTCAGAACAATAAAGTGACCACAAATTAAAATAATTGCTTTGTGTGTGCAGAGTACTTCAGCCAATCCAACCACAGAGGAGCAGAGTCAATGCAGACAAAACACCAGGTGAATGATGGTTTGTCAGTTTCACAACGGTGCATCTGCACATTATATAACCCAACTGGGGCTGCTGGGACAGGCTACTACTTGTCTAGATAAGCTAATTTCTAACAAACAAATATATATTGTCCACACATCAACCAGATTTAGCCAAACCTGTTGTAGGTGACGAACATGTAAGTAATATGGTTAATACAAGTAATGTGTTATAAAAATTTAGGCTACTTACATGATGTTCTTATGTTTTTCCCACAAATACGTTTTTTAAAGCAAGCAGGTCAAGGCAGATCCAGAAAAGGTCAGAGCCCTAAACAAGTTGTTTCGGGCTTTTTTTTCTTACTCACCCGTTCAAAAGTAATTTATTCTCAAATTTTGGCACATTTAGGGGTATGTCCTTTTGATTGACCAGATCCACTGCTTAAGTAAGAAGTACGTAGAACCGCGGTTTTTAGCCGGTTAAAAACATGACTTAGCTTTAGCCCACTTACCTCCATTAGCTGGTTAGCTCCTGTTTATCCGGGTTAGCTTGTTTAGCTCTTAGCTACAAGCAGCGCAGAGTTCGCTTGATGTCAATCATCCACCATGACGCTCACAGCCCCCCTCTCAGCTCCACCTCTTTGCCCATATATGTAAATCTGGAGCTTGTCATTCCATCCGTCTTCTTGCCACCAATGTGCACATCATTCTTTTTCCTCAGGTAACTGATCGGTTGTTTTGTTTTGTGATACAGTATGATTTGAAACCAGATCCTTTGGCGGATTGTACCTACATTAGAATTAATGTCTCAGAAAATGGTCTCAAATATTGTACAATAACAAAAATTTTCCTTTCTCTGCCGCTTACAAAGACACACATAGGTTTGAATATGTCAACACATCAAGCACATACTGAAAATTCCTGTGTTTTAGGATCATGCACTTTCTATGTCTTGTTAGTATTTAATTTGCACCATTATTGGCATGATTCAACTTTAAGACAGCAGTCCTTTAATAAATTACTTTGTTAACTTAGTAATGGTGGTTTGACAGAGTAATTATTTCAGTGTAATTTGAAACAATAATGTTTGAAATACATTCATTTTACCACTCCATTGTACAGGTTGTCCTATTTACATGTATACACAACATGTTATGACAAGTCTTTGTCATCCCTATGGGCTTTATTGTCACATAGTGAGGGTTACAATTCCAAACTATTTCAATAGGTTCAGAAATGGATCATGGTCACAGCTAAAATACATTCTTTTTACAATGCAACCTCCACTGCCATTTATGTCATTTTTACCGTACTCACATAACCACTAGAGGTCACATATTCTTTGAACATAACTTATCAGTATTTGCCTGGATGAACATATGCAGATGAAGGTCAGACTCTGGTAACAATTCACCACTTGAAAATGACCAAATAGCTAGTTTGTTAATAACTGTCACTAAGAAAAACAAAGAAAACATCACCTTATAAGCCACAGTGGAAATCTGACTCCTACATGCTAAATGCTGTATTTAATCCAAAAGATTAGGTTTTTTAACAGGTTTTTAAAATGTGGATACACCCACTAAACAAGCTGATTAAAGGTGTTCATCAGCTAAAAGGGTTTGTCATTTGTTCAGATTACAGGTGTCTCACTAATATTCTCAGATAGTATAATGAAGTTTACTACAGCTTCTGATAATAACAATGCTATGAGATTATGAGGCTAGTTTAAGCCTTTGGACTGGACTGTGAACATCAGCTGTAAGACAGAGAAAAAGCTTCCAGTTGACAACAGGTTAAAAATGCTGCTGTACTTTTAAAGCCTGACGTTTGCTTCAGAGAAGAAAAAATTAGCTTAGTCCTTGTAGCCTGATTGTAGCATCCACAGTGAAAGTTTGAATTAACATCCCGGTGTTGTCTTGCTTGTGAAGCCAAATCAGTTTTTTTTACATTGTTTGCAAATCAATTAAAATCAAACATAACTGCAATTGAAAGACAGCAGCATAACAACAGCGGTCAATGGACCAATGAGAGACATTCGGGTGCTCACTAATATTGCAGAGTCATTTAAAACTTGTTTGCTTTTTTTGAAAGTAACAAAAGTTATAAAAGAGAAAGTGTAAGACAAAGTTTGGTCTTGTTTGTATGTTTATAATCGACCACAAAGAAGTGTCTGTGAGATATCTGATCAGTTGAAAGGACATGTGACCAAATGATTTAATGAAGAAGCAATGAGATATGTTCAATGGAGTTATACTGTAAATATGGTTCTCTGTCCAGTAAAGGGTTAACATGGACATTTTTTTTTTGTCCTTTTTTGTCTTATATTTTTTGTGATACTACAAATATTATTATTCTGTCATGGTCAGGTTGTAGAAGTTTTCTTTTATGTAACCAGATGATAAATGTCACAGTGGCCCAGTTTGTCCCAGTCTTAGTTAAGCTTGTCATGTTTTTATTCTGTTTTTGGCCCTATTTAATTTAATCATAATGAAAATAGATATGTATATTTTCCAAATCTCACTCTCAACCACATAGTCCATTAACATGCTACCACCTTAATGTATCAATAAAATGTCTAAATACTTACGCAGCGTAGCTATCGATAAATCTTATTTAATCAATGTGAGCGAAAACCCTCCCAAAAACACAAAACAAAAACTAACGGAGCAGGATTACTGACACACACTGAGGAAAGCACTTAAAATTCCTCATGTTGTGTGACGTCCAAGTCTACTGGGGAAGAAATGGATCAAGAAACACTTGACATGCATGCTCACACGTTTCAGTCAGTGACAGTAGCTTCTGTATGTTTATTATCCATCTCAGCTTGGCTGAGCTGGAAGCAGGATCCAGCTTGTTGGTTTACTCTGCTGTGTAGGTGCGATTTCAGAGCTGACTTTTGGAAAACATATGTACAAGTTGGTCATATTTGTGACACAGCACAATCACAAATTTCATGTTTTGTTTTCAGTCCTTAATAGCATTTTATAATCTGCTGTAAACAGAAATATGTTCCTTATTTTCTACTTTTGTTCACTCATAGGAAGTTTATTCCAGTCGACAACAATCAGACAAGATGTTTATTGTAATGTAACCTTAGCTTATCTTTAACTGTTTATTAGTCAAGTTCAAATTATAAGGTCTAGGGTGATCATCTGGATAAACTTTGGGTCTTAAGTTTATATGTTTGATCCTCTGACTGTGACATCCAGAAGAAACTTGACATTGTACTGTTAATGTACTTTTTTTAAACTCTAAAAGTAAAAATGATCCTTTCATCAATGTTTAACAGCTCAGCTGCAAATTAAACTCCAATTAACTGGTCTCTTTAGTTTCTTTCTTAGCTTTTTGCGGCAGAACTGTGACTGATTCCACAAGGTCATCTTAAAGGGCAAAATCGTGTTATTAGGTTGATTAAAAGACACAACGCTCTCATGGCAGCTTCTATATTCACACTTTAACGCAGAAAGAGACCAGATTTCCTTTGCAAAAATTATAATTCTTGGCCCGCTTTAAAAAAAACATTATTTACACTTGTAAAATCATTGAATAGCATAACTTTGTTATAGATTACACATACATGTCTGGAAGCAGTAATTTGATGCCTGCCTAACAATCAGCTGCAGCCTTCAGGAGAATAGATCTTTTAGTCAGGAGTGTTTTAATAATCTTTTCTTGCTAAAAATGTCCTTTAAAAAGACATAATTAAGTTATATTATTTGTTAAATCCTACTAAGTTGTCACTTTTCTTAATTATGGAGAAAATAATTATTATGGGCGCATGACGTAATTTATTTCAAAAGACAACTTCCTGAAACCTGCAGCTGTGTTGCAGCCCTGTTGTCATTGCAAGTTCAGTGGAAACACAGGTGAAAAATCTTCTGGTGGTGAAAATTTAGCATGACAAAGAAACTACTACACGAGTTTTTGTCCAAACCAGTGAGAACTTGTCCTCAGTTGAAGGGACGGCTACTTCAAGCTGATGCTTACCTTCAACAGCTGAAGACAAACTCTCTGCTGCTGCACACACAGAAACTTCATGACCTTTCCGTCTTCGATCTTATATTTTGTTGGTGATTTCCAGTAATGTTGGTCATGCTGTCCTTACCACTTGTGTAGGTTAGAGCTGAATAGTTTGTTTATCTCCATCCACACTTTTTAAGTTTGCAAACTGAACATGAATGCTTTTGATGAACAAAGAAGCAAAAGAATTATTAGTGGAAACTTCTTCCCATTGGAATTTCTGGTGGTTTGGTTCCAACCCTGGTTATGTTCAACGTCTGTGTTTTTTATTTTTTATTTTCTGTTTTTGTTTCTTTTTTTTCATCCAGTTTTTAAAAAAAAACATTTTAAAAATCCTGATTTCTGAGAGAGCAAGGGGACTCTACAGTCTATGGAATCACTTTCCAGACTTATGAGGGAAATTTCAGAAGCAAAAGTATGGTTCATTGATATATTGTTTTGCTTATTGTCACTTTTTTCTTTTTTTTTTTTTTTTAAAGAGGCTTTATGATACTATTTCTAGTTTTCTGAGCTTTCTACAGTGTTATAGTGTTGAATACTTATCACGCATATGAGCAGCGCAGTTTTTTTAAAATTTTTTAAATATATTACCTAAACACATGTTTGAGTTTTCCAGCACTCTTTACATTTTCAAAGGTACTGAAGTGATTGATTGTAAGGAGTTTTTTCTACTTTGTAATTTTTGTGACCCCAGGGGAGGCACTCAGTGATTGGTCATCTTCTCTAGGTTGTGCACGTTCATGATAAGAAAGCCACGCCCACCTTCACTACTCCCAGCAGTTGACCAATCAGACGCAGGCAGGACATAGGGCGGAGCTTTCTCTGTTTGCTTGTTTCTAACAGAGGCTGATCTGAGAGGACCAATACAAAATGAATGAAGGGGTTTGTGAAAAATGCTTGATATTTTCTTGCCCTTCTGGATTTGCATATTGAAATAAATTAGACTGAAATATGCATAATAGAACCACTTTAATTTCTTTTTTTTTTTTCTTTAAATCTGCACAAATGCAACGTGTCAGGAATAATATGAAAAAGAATGCCATAATCAGTGGCTGTGTTTGCACCAGTTTAATCACCACAGTAAAACCAGAAGTTATACTGGTAGCCAGCATTGCAGGAAAAGTCCTTCCACTATCAATATTAGATTTATTCAAGGGGGGGGGTTCATTATAAGGGATAGGCTACAGCTCACACTGGCCACATAATGGCATCAGCAACCTGGACTGGTCTCCATCCAGCATTTATCAGAGCTACTTAAACGGAGTTATCTACCACAGGCTATAAACATAATATCCATTTATAATATTTCACGTTTTATTTGTGCGTCCCTGAATGCACCGTGTTCAACATGAGAATATGTAGCTCTGCTCAGTTACACAACCTAATATTTTACCACAAGTAGCATTAACCCACTGTGGGTATCCTAAAGGCCTCTATTCTATTCTATTCTATTCTATTCTATTCTATTCTATTCTATTCTATTCTATTTTTATTCTATTCTATTCTATTCTATTCTATTCTATTCTATTCTATTTTTTATTCTATTCTATTCTATCCTATTCTATGTCAGAGGATTTCCTCAACAGAGAATCAGTGGTTCAAATATTTACCAATTATAAAGCTCTGAACTTTGCCCTCCAGGTTGAGACTCTTGCAGGTTTTGGAACTGGAACCAGGCGTTATGGGAACCATTTACGACCCTTTGCGCGCTTTGTTTTTGTTGTGAATCACTACGCACCTCGAGTGTCCTCCCATCAAGGTCTATAATATAGACCTATATAAATATATAAAACATTTCTAAACATGGAATAACTTATGACTTATCAGTGCAGTGTGATTTCTATATGACAAGTTTCAATATCAGAGGTAAACACTGACGCTGATAGCCTGACGTGTGTCAGATTATGAGGATATTATAAATGTGAAGCGGATCAAATAGACGTAGAAGTCCTAAGTAGCGTTTTATAATGTGTTAAATATATAACATAAATGTGTTACACAAACTCAAGCTTGCTGTAGTGACAAATAACCCAGTGTAAATTATTCTACAGCCTTTAGGAGTGGTCCTTACATGAAGAAGATAACAAACTTAGTTCAGTCTTTTCATTTCAAAGTAGCTTGTTAATAAACCATAAACTAACCTGTAAAAATGTAAACAGGTAAAATTCAGAAAAAAAAGTCGAATTAATGAAGCAAAATTAAAAAATGAAATTAAATCAAGTTTAGTCAATGTTGTGTTAACTCATAAAAAGTTCTGCTTTTGACCCTGACAGTATACTTTGGAGATTGTTTGATAATTCTTTTCATCATCAAGCTGTTCAATTAGAGCATTCAGGAAACAGATTTAGTGATTTACTAAGTGCAGCTTCTAAGCCTCCAGCACAGATCTCTATCAGTTTAAGCACACAATCATCACTGTCACACGCAGCGCGCTAATATCAGTCTAATGGTGAGTAATATAGATATGGGGATTTCTGCAGGTGTCAAAACACGAGATATGGTATTGACTGAATTCACTGTTGATACAAAGGAAAGGAGCAGAAGAAAGAATATCCATGTTTTCTTCTTCTTAAAGGCTCGTTTTCTTCTGCTCTTGGAAACTTGAAACATAACTCGATTTATATGTTGCTTTCTTTTTCCTGCTAGAATAAAATGTGCTGTTTGGATGTAATTATTCAGCCTGAAGCATTCCTTCATGATTCAGGATTCCCTCTTGTTTAAAGATACTTTTTATGTATGTTGCATTGTACAGAAATCGTTTTTTAATCGTACATGCTCAAAAGTGGGTAAAAAAAATGTGTAACAAAGAAAATAGCATGGACATATACCAAAAGATTTCCTAAAGTACGGAGGTGTGTGTGCTTCAATATTAAACATTGTGCCCAGTTGGCTACAGGTAGGATATACACTCCTTAAAATATAATAATAATAATAATAATAATAATAATAATAATAATAATCAGCTGTCATATGAGTCTGGCAGTGAGGTTCATACATTTGGAGAAAAAATGTTGATCCAATCCCGATTTAAAACGGAGCTCGTGGTCGACTGGTAAGTGCGCAGACGTGCCAAATCCCCAGCCTTTATGGACCCACACTGGATCATGTGTATACAAAATGATAGAAAAAAGACACCAGTGTCGACATCACTGGTGTAAAATTGACTATGAATGTTTCAGCGCACATGGCTGCCACGTGTCCGTCAGTGTGCCCACGCAGGGCAGCTGTGGCGTGGATCTTACCATCACAATGTGGACTGAAGCAATAATGGAAAGAAGCACATTGAGTGCAGTCCACAATAAAGCGCAATATAAATTAATATATTATTATATACATTATTATATCTGTACAGCACTTTGGTCGACTGTGGTTGTGTTAAAAGTGCTATATAAATAAAGTTGCAGTTGCAGTTATGATAAATGTCCTTAGGAAGGCTTTGACAAATAAGTCTGATAATTCGTATTACTGAGGTTTTTAAAACGAAATGTAGCCTATGTTATGTCTGTGCTGTGTGTTTGTGTGTGTGTGTGTGTAAAAAAAATCCTTAAAATCTTCACAGCTTTTCTTCATAATGGTTTTAAACTGGAAAAGTCTGCTTTGCTGAGGCCCACTTAGTCAAGTTATTTATTTTGCTCCTCTTTGGTGAAGCCGGACCAACGCCGTTCGTCTCGTTAAACAAAGTAACCCCTAAAACATACTAATTAACCTCTTTTCCTGCACTTTATTCAAACATCTTACCATAAACACATGAGGACTTTGAATCATCTTTTTTCCCCTATACAGTTTAGGCTAATAAGCTTCCTCAAAGTCTTACATTATCTTACAAAGCACGTCAAGTTAAACATGTTGGTTTTTTTCTTTTCAACAAACAAAATGAAAAGCAATTTCAACGGATCCCGTCATGGGGTCAAACGGGCCGATGGCACAGGCCTGTGTGATAAAACAGAAAGCACAGAAAGCAGTATAAAATATGTACAATAGAGAACTTTCGCATTGAGTTTGGTTTAATGTTCGACACCTATATTTATGTTTTGTTGCAAATCCTTGTTTTTGCCTGGGAGCCCTCCCAGTCTTCAAAGCTATAACCACAGAAAAACAAAACAAAACAAAACAATCCCAGTCCGTGTAATATGTTATACCTGTATATATATTTACAATTATATATTTACAAAATGTAACACGTCTTCATGGTTTAAAAACAAAACAAAACAAAAACACCTGGACATTAAAACTGCTGTGCAAGTTCACTGGTAAACACATGTAACCCGCATAAATCCACTTTATCTCTTTTTAGATAGCAACTAATCCAGTTTAGTTGTCTTTGATTTCTTTCCGCAGGTAGCTCACGCGGGCTCCGACCCCGTGTCCTTCAGCACAAACACAGGCTACATATCTATCTAGATCTGCAACATTCAGGTCCTGCTTGGTGCCCGTCAGCTGTTGTACTGACACGCGTTCAGGCTGGAGCCGGGGCTCTGCAGGCCGCTGTATCCAAATGTCGGATGCTGTTTGGACTTGAGTCTCAGAGTTGCCAGACTGGAGTTGCAAGTGTCCCGGTAAACGCTGTACGGAGAGCCAGGAGGTCCGTACGGGCACGCGGATGACGACATGGCTGAGTTGATGCCGGACGTGCCGATGCTGTTCAGGTTGCTGATGTTGTTAAGGCCCGGGGTGGGCATGCCTGGCACCGCGGAATGACCCATCCCGGACGCCATAGTCATGGATGAGATGGAGTTGGGCGCCGAGAACATGGACTGCGAGGTGAGGGGACTCATGGAGTTGAAGAAAGTGAAGTTTTTGGTAGACAGCGGCGCCGGAGTGAGGCCCTTGTTGGTCCAGTTGTTGTAGGTGTAAGCCGGGTACATGTCGTCATACGGCTGCATGAGGCCGCTGAACTGCGGCAGGTAGCTGTTTTTGCACAGGTCCATCTGCTGGTTCCGCTCCCGTTTCCTCCACTTGGCCCGGCGGTTTTTAAACCACACCTGCAACATGAACGTATGTTAATACCGGAGCAGGAGTGTCGCGCGGGGGTAATGGATAATGTTAGAAAATGGCCTGAACTTCTCCTTTTTTTGGGTGCCTAAATCTAATTACACGTATATGTGGTACCATCATAAACTTATTCCACATTTATTATCTAGTTAAAGTTATAAAATCATCCTCCCGAAGAGAATGACGCTTTAATCAAATGTCACCAATTGTAGCTCATGTTGCGCTAATTTTAATTAAGCAAACTTATATTTCCGTGTGATTTTAACCCCCCTCCCCCCCAAAAACACAACACACACACACACACACACACACACACACACACACACACACACACACACACACACACACACACGACACTCTTTACAATACAGCACATAAAATACAAAAGCTAAATCAATCAATAAGCTGCTCGTGTTATACTGCGCTGACAGGAGACTTTGCGTCATTTTCAGTTGATCAGTTTTATAGCAAATCATTTTCTTGTCATTTGTTTTCTGTAAGGCAACTGTGAGTATCCGAATAGACTGTTTTTTTCCCCCTCCTTTAAATATCTAAAAAGTATTTATTTCTTTCGAGTGAAATCTGTCTAATCCTGAATGTTGACTCGTTCCTATCAGGGTGCATTTAGTTCACATCAAACTGGACCTGGTCCGCAGTCTTATTCAGTAAATCCATTCAATCCTCCCAGTTTGCTGCTTCGGAAATCTGGTTCAAATTAGAACAAGTTGTAATGCTTTATCTCTTACACACATCCAGCTAAACGACGCTTTCTTTTGCAAAAAACACCTCTTACAGAAAAAGTATTTTAAAGCGAACCAAGTTGTTCCACATTGATGCTTTATGTTTAAGCGTTGTAGTTTATTAAAGATCACTAACTTAGTAGCTATAATGATCTGTGAAATGAGAAAACCCTTATTTAGTTTTGGATAAAATAAGAGTCTTTCCTCGAAGTTCCCATCAGGCCTGCTGTAGGTCGGAAAAAGCAGAAACAGGCCTCTGGATATCCTCACAAAAGCAGCACTCATTTTTAATTCATTGTAGAAACAGTTTACAAATGGATCCACCTGAAGGAGCAGTGGAAGCTATTTATAGCGGTGCAGAGCAGTCTGCAAGCGACAAAGTGTCCACAGAGACGTGAGCGATGTGGCAGCAAGCTGAGGAGGAAACACACACTGCAGTGTAAAGGCTAAAGAAACAGGCTTTAATGCCACGCTAACGAGCTAAAAAAAAACCCAACTAATTAAATGTAGGCTCAGTGGTATAAAAATAATGTCGTTTCGCGATTCAGAGTTTAATTAAACAGAAGCCTTTAAATAATTTCCAGACATTTGAAAATGTTGCATTTTAACAAATGACAAGCAATATTAATAGTGTCTTTACAATGTTCTCCTGTTCTTTTTCCACTGTAAAAGGCAGCATTGTTAAATAATCCCCACTCCCCCTTTGGCTCTTGAAATGAAAATCCAGCACCATCAACTTGTTCTGAAACTTTTTTTCCCCCCACGGTACTTTAAATAACCGTATGTATGTTTTATGCAATCTGAGACTGCGGATTTTGCAAGGACGGCTTTCAGGCGCCAGTTGCTGTAAATGAAAACCAACTGCAATTGTTTTGTGATCAACGCGCGGTTCTCACTTTTTTTCCCCTGGCTCTCTCTCTCTCTCTCTCTCTCTCTCTCTCTGTGTGTGTGTGTGTGTGTGTGTGTGTGTGTGTGTGTGTAAAACCATACGTTGCTCTTATTCCTTGCACAGTTGTAGATTTGGAAAGCTGAAAAGTCTCCTTGGTGATAAAAATCAAAGCGCAAATAATCTCAAGGCTCAGTTTACCGGTTAGATACAGCCTTGAAAAGAATTTCATTTCCAGCAAATCCAAAGAGCTGAAGATATCATGCATTTTTGCTTGAGTTTCAACATAACACGGCTTTATGTATACTGCAGCTGTGTTACGAACTACGCTCGTGCCCTCTGAAGGAGAGATTTGGTTTTTAAGATGCAGCATATCTGACAGTCAGGGATGACTGCAATTTAATATCTGTTAACACTTTTTCAGCTCTGAAAGCGTCTCTGTTCCCTGGCAGCAGATCACATATTTATATCTATCTATCTATCTATCTATCTATCTATCTATCTATCTATCTATCTATATATATATATATATATATATATATATATATATATATATATATATATATATATATATATATATATATGTGTGTGTGTGTGTGTGTGTGTGTGTGTGTGTGTTACAGGTTTGTTTAAACACTGTTCAGAAGCGGCTCGGTGACGCGCAAGTCGTTCAGAGAAACGCAAAACAATACAAAGAACCAAATGGCAAATAGTTTATAGCAACTAATAAAAAAGTATGTATGGACAGCTTAAAGTAATTGTCAATGATGCCCACGTTAAGTAAAATACGGGTTAAACAATTGAAATGACTTCTTTAAAGGACTGCATCACTTCTTCTGTTAATTTTTTCAGACTTTTAATGTATAAAGAAGCGGGATTCCTGCATGTTCCACAAACCTATTGTTATATTTTACGTTTTAATTTTATAGTCAATTTTGTTTACGATTGTCTAAGTATTTTTCAAATACGAAAATCAAATAAATATAATAGATACTAAATAGTTGGAAATCGTTCTTGCTGATTTTCTGGGTCAATTCGGCCAATTTGCAAAAAAAAAAAAAAAAAAAGGGAAAATCTTATTTGAAGGTTTTAAAAAGTGGTTCTAATATAAAATTTTATCTATTTATTATTTTCATTATTTCATGATTTACAACACTCTTTTCCCTACTCTTAAAAAAATCCATAATTACCCCCTTTGCTTCTTATGTGATGAATGATTCCTTAGTCTTTACGCGCCATTTACGCGCGTCCGGCGGATTGCCTGCTGGCCTCTTACCCGCACTCTGGCCTCGGTCAGGTTCGTCCACACGGCTATCTCCTCCCTGGTGCTCATGTCCGGGTAGCGATTCCTCTGAAACGTGGCTTCGAGCTCCTGCAGCTGCTGACTGGTGAAGTGAGTCCGCTGCCGCCGCTGCTTCTTCTTCTTGGGGTCGTCCGCGTTCCCGTCATCGCTCCTGTGCTCAGCGCTCCTGTCCTTTTCTGTAGATCATAAAGCACAGCGAAAAACAATATTAATAAAAAGGAAAAAAGGAAAACAAATTAACATAAAAAAACACATTTATTAAAAAAAAAAGAAAAAAGAAAAAAAAAAGAAAGAATAAATATTCAAGAAACTATGATGGACATTGGAGTTGTTAAGGCTTCTCCTGTCAGGTTACTGCAGAGCGGGGTTAGGCTCCATGGCGTGCACGACCACTTGATCAATAAGAAATAAAACATTAAATAAACAAAGAAAATATTAGAACCTATTTCTATTGTTCCTCCAAAAAAAATGGACTCATAAAGTCAGGTTATGAAGTTAAACGAAATATGAAGTGACCTGCTGGGAAACTTTGCATGGATTATTTTAAACAAACCTGAAGCTGTCTCGGTTTTCACTAACAGATCTTTCCAGAGAGGTCAAGCCACTCTTATCTCCCCACTGCTATCTCTTATTCCTGTCTTAACGAGATTGCTTAAAAAATGAAGGGGAGCACACGTGCAAAGGTCAATGAAAATTGTCTTCAATGTTTAATAAACATAAAAAGGAACTTAAATATACAACAATTTTATAACTTGAAATCCCAGATCAGCTGAAGTGAGAGGAAGACAGAAATCCTCTGTTCTGTTCTTACTGCAGACAGCAACTTAGAAGGAAACCTTTGTTTTCCACATGTGGCAAAATTCAGATTGATAAAGACCTCCTGGCTTTTAGTTTAGATGGGTGGATGGGCCCAGTATTTATCGTTTGTTTTAATGCATCCACTGACTACAGGCCAGGCCTTTCCGCACATTTTTCCGTGACAGACTCCGACATCCTGCCAAGTGTTACTTTCCGCCAGCGCTATAAACAAAGAGTGGTGTGGAACTACAGAAAAACGCACTTTATCACTGTCCATTACACCAAATTACACAAAATACAAAAATTTAGATTTGTGGTTCATCTTTTTTAATTTTGGATGAATTTTAAGAATGCACACGCAAACAGTGGAAACATGTCTCCATGTTCTGCACCGTCAGGAAAATGTCTGACTGCGCGCCGCGAACCACAGTTTATAAAACCAACTTGTGCGCTCAGAAGAAGGAATGGAGTTGCTAAAAGCACTCTGTATACCTGCCAACTCTGTGTCTGAAGACTCGCTGCTTGAGTTCTCTAAAGTTTCTCGGCTGCTGTTTGAAGTTCGCTGTAAATGAAACGCGGCGGCCACGTCGCGGGGCGGCGGGGCTCTCACTGCCTCTGAGACTCTGTCCAAATTCATCCCACCTTGAAGAGAAGGATGCGTGGGGGAAAAAAAAGAATAATCGAGATGAGTCCTGGGATGCACACAGCTTTCCTCAGCAGCTATAGAATCCACGCGCGCACCGCGACATGAGCGCCTGAACCACGCAGAAAAGATTTTTTTTTCCACCAGAGTTTTTCTCTTCCACATAAAAAAAAAAAAAACAGACGTGGATCACACTGCTCCGTTTCGAGGGTCTCTGTGGCTCAGTGCGTCCTCCTTCTACTCGGTGGACAGACAAGCTTCTGCGGGCTCGAACCAAGAGGAAGCTCCGGTTCTCACACAGGAGACCCACCCATTTGGTGCGTTTAACCTCCCCAAAATAACCTATAGTCCCACCCACTAAACCTGTCCGCTGTGAATATCCACCCAGACAAGATACTTTGACGTCAGACTGACAAATGAATGAGGCGCTATTAATTATAGCTAAATGTTGGGCGACAACACCTTACTTGCCATGCGCAACGGGAAACTTCTTCACTCTGATGCACAGAAGACATTAAATGCTTCCAGTTAAAGAAAATATCAGATTTAAAATGTTTAAAAGTGCTTTTATTTAGCTTCTGATACTCAAATGATTTACCTGTGTATTTATTTGCTGTTTGAAGGCGCGCAGCAGCACTGTTTTGGGGCAGTAAACGGTCTTTTATTTGCGCAGGCATGTCTGAAATTTGTGCAGAGCAACGCACCTGGGTGCGCTTCTTTACACACTCACCCACACAATATATCTCTGATATGTACTAAGCTGAATAAACATTTGCCATCTAACGCAGTTCTGCCCATTTACTGTTTCCTCTGTATGAAAGGTGCACGATTATGTCGACTCTCATTGTGTGCATGAATGCGGAGTGTTGTGAAAAGACAAAAAAAACAGCTTGGTTCGGTTTCACAAAGAGACAACCTGGAGTAATAAATGGCGCATCAAATCTCACGTGTGCCTGGATGGAGACAAGCGCCACAGTTCCAAACAAGTCAAACAACAATCAGGTTTTTTTTTTTGTTTTGTTTTGTTTTTTTTACAGCAGATTTATGTAAGATGCTCTTTTATTTGAGTAAAGTGGCTTCCATTCCCATAATGACTAATGGGGCACAAAATTCCACCTGGTTACACGTGAATGAAGCTACTGATGGTGACACATTTGTTGGCCACTGACGCACAAAACGACAGCCAGCGTGGTTTGGGTCGCGCGCACACACATCCGGCGGCCTCCATGTAGGTGTGTGTACCAGTGTTGAGGATTATTTCTGCCAACCAAATTAACCTCTTCCACTCTATAGCTCCTGCTTTGTTGCTGTGTTTGTAATAAAAAACGCAAAAATGTTTTCTAAGGTTTAAACTTTGCGCACTCTGTAAGACAAAAACGCACTTATTGCGTCCATTTTCTGTTGGTTTGGTCGTGACACCATCATATTAGACTATCATGTAGTCTAATGACAGTTTTTTCTTTCTGAAATTCTAGGTTTTGCCGCAAAGAGCTGTCTCGGCAGAACTTTTGGATGTTTTTCAGGTTATCATAAGATTTCCTGGTAATGTTTTCCAGAAGAACCGATGCGGTTATTTCAGCAGCTAAAGGTTAATTTTGTGACAAAAGATGCACAGATAAATACATAAAGAAATTCAAATATACCGAAATTGGACAGTGAAAAGAAAAGTAATTGAAAACAATGAATGTGAATCTTTAAAGTAGAATTAAAACAAGCAACAATAAAGTAGTCAGACTCAGCAGTTGGTGATTGGAGGCTACCTGTGTGCAGGAAGGACCGTGTGTGTGGCCACACAATGCCTCATGCTGGACTGTCTGACTGGAAGGACTCTCTGGAAGGTGTTCTGATTTCTGTTTGCGCTGCAGTGAATCTTAAACATGCAGCCTTATAAAATGTTTATGTTTTAAAGTGCGCCTGTTTGACAAAAAAAAAAAAAAAAAAAAAAAAACAGAAAAAAAAAGAAAAGAAAAAACGCCCGAGTTGAAAATTCGGCTTCAGGTGATGAGAGGATTTTATCTGGCCATTTTGCGTAGTAATCTGTAGTTTAAACTATTTTTTTTGTGCTGGACACCGTTGGAGATGCAACTCAACCCCTATAGACCTCATCTCATGATGCACCAGTTTGTTAAGCGTGATTTTAAAACAATTTATTGTATATTTAAAGAAGTTCCTTAAATATTTTTCGTTAAACAACCAACAATTACTCAACTCTTTTCACATTTCTGATTAGAAAAATAAAATCATTAATGACCAGATTACATCCACAAAGAAAACCAGGTAAACATCTATGGGACTAACTTTTCTTGTCCTCGCTTGGAGACAGAGGAAAAGTTCATCTCTAGGAGATTGACCGATGGCTTTCTGCGCGCGGCTGGACCCGTCTGAAACCCGGAGTGCGAACGGCGCCAGTGTCTCGCTTTTTCGGCCTTTGTATGACAGTGACTTCTGATATGGAACCCCAGTCCAACCAGAAAACTTCCCTGAAGGCCTTTAGAAACACAATTGTTAAACTCTCAACGATCGCCTGCTTTTTACTGTCTGTGCTCAGCCTCTCTGCAGCCAATGGCCGGACTCATTCAAGGTCCTGCATTCATAGTTAGATATGACTATTCGTTTTTTATTTATCTATTTAATAGCTGAATCAGAAAATTTAGCTTCCCAGCCCTGGTGCATCATCTGCACAATATATCAGTATAATGACAGATGCGGACTAGTTTGATTGAAAATAGGCCAACAACCGAGTCAGCGGCACTGGCTCGCCCAGACACATTGATAATAGCATGGAGGGTTCATTTGCAGGTGGTATTTACTATGCAGGTTTACTGAACGCTACGTGTGAGTAGAGGTTACTGGGTACACAACCCACTCTTGGATAAAATGGCAGGTGATTAAAATAGCATATTGTCCACAAAAGGCAAAACTGGTCTTTCATATGAGACAGATGTAGTAGATCACAGCTCAAAAAAAATCTCTAAACCCAGTCACCTTTCAGGACCCCACTGGAATATTGTGGGATTTACAGCACACAGAAGGTTGCCAAACTACAGCTCTTCCTCCGTCCTCACAGAGCAGGCAGGATCTAAATATCCCGCTCAGCCTCCATCCCTGCCCACGTCCCGCTCCTCCGCGGCTGTGGAGGGCACTTGCGTGTGATGGATGAGTTAAAAAGCCTTTCCATCCGGCAGGACAGGTTAAAGGCCAGTAGCAATGCAAACACTCATATTTTTTCCTCCAAGAAGTGAAAATAAACTCGGCGAACGCCATTAATCACACACACCAAACACACACACACACACACACACACACACACACACACACACACACACACACACACACACACACACACACACACAAAGTACAGTCTTGGTGTATTTTGTTCCTTCTCTGGGCAAAAGCAGAGAAAACAAAGCTAACCATTGGCTGTAAAACAAAGCATATAGAAAACTGAAGCTGGCGAGGACACTGAGAGGCAGTGGTGGAGATGTAACTGGACACGGTGGGTAACTGGAGAAGGACAGAGCTGATTATTGCCTTGGTGATGGTTTCCCTGCTTGGTCCAGGGGCTGTTTGACCTGGAGGCTGACAACCAACAAACAACCACAGGGAATGCAGGTGTAGTCCAAATAAGTCAGCCACTAATGGTCATCACACGAATACAGGCAGGCAGGAGGCCAGTTCCAATGTAAGAGGGTTTCTTTTACTTATTCCTTCTTGTAGAACAGATTTCCCTCGATATGTCGTGATATAAATGCATAAAGGTTTGACTTTAGAAAACACTGTAAATTTAAAAAAAAAATTGTTGACGTCATTTATAACAAAATCAAACCAGTTCAGTCAAATCAGGCTCATGGCAGCAAGTGGTTGTTAAATATACATTAATATTTAAGCCGAAGTCGATTTTTATTATAAAATCTCTCCTGAATGGATTTCATTGTTTTTTTTTTTCTGTCTGTAAAGCGTCTTGAGATGGCTTTGCCGTGATTTGACGCGATATAAATGAAATTGAACTGAATTTAATTGAATTGAATGGAAATTAATAAAAAAAAAAACAAACAAACAGAAAAAGATACACACAACCAGTTTTGGTGTGATTCACACTTTCTTCTAACGCCGTCTGGATATTTCAGAGCTTATTTTCCACCTTTGTCTTGTTAGTCAGATACAATCCTGATTTTATTTGAGCTTAAATGTTATCAAATCAAGAAAATATTACAGGAAATGTTTCCTTTCTGAACAGAACTTCTGCTTTTTGCTCTCCGTCTGGCTTCACTTGTTTTTAAAATGCGCTTTAAAGGCTGAATAACACGCATCAGCCTTGCAAAGCAACAAGCAGCCTGTCGCGAGCTTAAACCTGCCAGACGTGACACATGCAGCTGAATTTAACAAATAAAATGTGACTTTCGTCAAAGCATCTGCTTGTTTTCAGTAGATTTCCGAGTCGACATAGTCTCAGCTGCAACGTTTTAGTGTTTTCTTGTGATTTAATATTCCCAGTTCTCTCTAAATCAGTCTGGATAAAGGAGGAGAGGATGGGTCATACCTGGGTCCCCGCAGGAAATCACATTCTTCGACAGATTCAGTTCCATTCCAGTTACCTGAAAAAAAACAAGAGGACATTTACAAAACCAGAGAAGCCTCAGAAATGTGTCCCAATTAGACCAGCAGCACCATCAGAAATGTACACGGAGTGAGAGTAAAGCTAAAATCCTCCAGAGTTTTAATTCACTTCATTTTCTTGTTGAACTCTTTGTGTTCTCATCTGAATTCTCAAATATTGTTTTCAGATACATAAAATCAGACTTTACCAGGAAACCAGAGTAAAGAAAGACACGGATAGTAAAAACAAATAAACAAACAAAACATAAATATCTGAGCATCAAACGGCCTTTCACCAAACGCTATCCCATAATTCACTTAGTCCGTAGATGCTCCCCCCCCCCCCCCCCCAATCCCATCCCAGACACAAAGTTTACCTTTGCCATGACACTACGCACACTCTCTCACACAGAGCCCCCTCTTATCTACAGGAATCCCTTTGCTGCTTTTATGTCCTCAGTAAATCTTCACTCACCAGCTCTCTGTCCCTCCAGGGCGCGCGCATGCACGCACGCACGCACGCACGCTTGCACTTCACTCTTATTTTCGCTTTGCCTTCACTTTGCAGCAGGATTATACATGCCACATCTGGCTGATAGCGGTGCTCTGACACATCAGGCTTTTTCTAAATCATATTTACAAAAAAAAAAAAAAAAAAAAATACTGGTTTTTGAATTTCTAGGAATGGCTGGTGCGCGTGAAGCTGAACGCACTCGACCTCTGGCCTCTTTCCGCTCCGCAGCCTCTCTGATCCACCACCAAGCACCAATAAAAGCTGTTTAATAGAGTAAACCGTTCATATTTTAACTTTAAACAATGTGTCTGAGACCTGACTTGTAATAGACCTAAAAGTCAGATGCAGGTTGGACATCTGTCGGTTTCCAAAACTGAAATCTGATCACCTGAGAGACGAGGCGCGTGATGTACTCACCGGTTTAGTTCCCAGCAGACGACAAAAAGAGAAAAAACAAATAAAAGCTCACAGTGTCCCCATGCAGGAGCTCATTAAATCCACTTTAGGGTCGCCTGTGCGTAAAGCTGCGTCCTCTGTTATCAGCGCTTTGGTTGCATCTGCGGCGCTGCCGTGGTTTTCTTCTCCAGCGCGCGGCTGCACGCCTCACGGTGACGTCACTACATCGCAAGCCTCCCCCCGGCCACTGAAGACACAGCGTTTACTCCCCACTGTCACAATCTTTGTCCTGCTGCACCTCCAGTCTTCATCATTTAGGCCATTTTTATTATTATTATTCCATGATGTTTTATTCCATCATCCCATACTGTGTCCACACACTCATCTCCTGATAAACCTTTATTTCCCCGAAAACGAGTAAAATCATGACAAACTTTTAGTAATAATAATAATAATAATAATAATAATAATAATAATAATAATAATAATATAGCTATATATTAAAACTAGAACGTCATAGCAGCAGATAAATGAAACAACTTCCTTATAAATTAAAAATGAGTGTTTTTAATGTTATGAAAAGAAAACCCGTCACGGCGTGAAAATGTGAAGATTTATATTTTTATTAATCCATTTCATAAGAAATATTAGTGCAGTTTTTAAAGTATCTATTTGATCTCTAAACCTTCAATGGTCGATAAAAATAACGTTATACTTTTTGTTTCTGTTGTTTGTGGAAACACACATTTCCATCTTTTAAACTGGAATTAATTTCTGCCTTTTTTAAATTTAATATCCAGACTAAGAATATTTCTAAACTTATGTCTATAAATATTCGTTTCATGTTAAACTTGCCAAACATTATTTTCCAGCTCATCTTTAAACATTTTCAACAGTTTTTCTATAATTTGGTGGCAACAGGTTCAGTTTTTGTGTTTTCAATAATTAACTTGAATCTTCCAACCAGAAACGTTCCGCTTTTTGCAGCAGAGGCCAATAAATTACGTTTTATTTTTTACTTTAAAAAATATTTTAAAGCTATATATTCTTGCTACAGTTTTAAGTAATGTTTTGTCCTTCCAATAAAACATTTTTACAGTGCTAATTGCAGCATATTTTATTTGTTTTGGGAATTAAACCCTGAAAATGTGGCACAGCGGCTGAATACGTGCTATCTTTAAATAAAAGTGACGTCACTCAGGAAATAATTAGACTAATGTTTTCTGTAAAAGGACGGCAGATGAAAACAGTCCAGCCTTTGTGTGGAAGCTGTCGCAGGGCAGCAGAGGGGCAAAGCATGAAGCCAAAACAATGTTGGAAAAAAGGCAAATAAACTGAAAGAACCGCAGAGATTAACAGACAAAAAGCCCAAAAAGGCAAAGTAACAAAACAGGTCAGGAAGTCAAGTCAGACAGTAAAGTGTTTAGATTTAAAAAACAAGCAACTCTGGAGAAATGATTTCTGTTTCGGGGTGTCTGGATGCTTAAAACTTGATGTTGGAGACAAAGCGCTCTTTGAGGGCGGATTTAAACGTGCGCTGCTCGCGGGGCCCGCGAGGCAGAGAATATTTCCAGCTCCACATACTGAGTTTCTTTTGGCCTGAGACATGAGAGAAAGTGTGAAATTTGTCGCACCCTTACACTTTCCTTTTTAAGTCAGCCAAAAGCTGCGCACAAAGCAAAGCCCAGCTCTGAGAGAGGGATCCTGGAGGGATTACAGGGGGAGCTGCAGGCCTCCCTCAGACCTCCTTCCCATGGTGCCTCTCTCTCAGCAGGACCCAAGGCTCTCAGCTCTCCTCACGTCAGCTGTTTATCCCCTCATGGAACAGCTCACTCCTTAAAAATGAAATCAATTTATTTTTACATGCAGGTGAGTACTTTGCAAAACAACACGGACACTTGTCTTTTTACTGCCAGCAGCTTCTAGGATAAGAATATAACATATCTTGAGATTAATTCAAATGTAGGAGACAACAACAGAGACCATAGAACGCTCATACACATTGAAAGCACTATTTAAAGCTGAATATGAGCAAATTATGCCAGTTTTATGCCCAGCAGGTCCTTTATGCACCTTTATGGCTGCATGCAGTACAAGTGTGTACTCGAGGTTCAATACTGACCCCAGCTTAGCTGCATCCACAAACTAGTTATAACACTCAGTATCAGCCTGTGTAATTGTCTACCTGTGAGGCCTGCATTGCTAAATAATGAGGCTTTCGCACTCACACACACACTCATGCACACACATGCGCACACTGTAATTAGGTAGTAGGCAGGAGGAGAATGCTGTGATTACTCAACGAGTGACTCGAGGAGTTAAGTAGTACCCTGAAGGTGAGGCCGTGGCCTCTTCTCTCCTGTGTAATAGGTGGCAGGATTATTTAGACCATTTAGTGTGTGTGTGTGTGTGTGTGTATATGTGGACGTGGAGGGGGAGGAGGTGAGCGTCTGTGGCCGGGACCTGTCTGATGGTCACCTCTGCAGCGTAAATAGTCATTCCCAAATAACAGAATGGCTGATAAAAGCTTGGAAGGTGGGAAACAAGCTCCCGCCCTGCCGAGGGGTTGCTTTAAGTTTGGAGGCGGTTGATGGTGTAAGTATGTGTCTGCGTTTAGGACTTTTAACACGCAGGTATCACGTCTTCATTATTCACATCAGTCATCATTTCTTTGGGTAACATTTCCAGCGTTGTTGGCTTTTTATCATCAAAGCCACAATAACAAGGACTTCTTTATTTATTTATTTTCTCATCTTTGGTCTTTCCATCAGTAACTCTGCAAGTTCCCCGTTGAGGACAATCACAGTAAAGCAGAGTCGCTGGCGTTAACATGTAAGGCCTGTTTCCGCACGGCGAACAGCAGAAAAGTGCTTTTGAAAAGTGTGTCATCCAGACTCTGCAGAATCAATCAGGAGGGTTAGTGTGAGCTTGATGCTGGGCAGCTCCACAGGATAGAGAACCTTTTGTTACGTCAGAGCTGTTTTTCTAACTCAGAGCAGAGCTGGAGAGAGTTCTTCTTCATGTGGACAAGGCAAACACCCGAACAACACAGGCTGCCCGGATGTTCAAACATAGAACAGCCTGTTGTTACTTATATCTACCACATAAAGTTTCCACCACTAGAATAGAGGATACATATCCTCTTCAAAACGTGTGAGCAGATGAGGATGAAGTCATCCTCATCACTGGAGCTATGATGATGAATAGATGCTTCCCATTTGCCTTTTTTTTCCCCTTTTGAAGCAGTCCCCCTTGAAGTGTGTGTAACGCAGATGTCACAGTTTCCAATAGGCAGTGAAATTAGCCATGTTTTGATTACACAGTGCTCAGAGATTACCAGAGTAAACAGATCTGGAGCATAGATCATCTTTTCAAAAAGAGGCATCATCCCTTCTTTTCCACTTTGTCTAAACTCAGCAGCACTTTTTGGCTTAGTGCTGATGAAAATCGGACGCCCGGCTTCCAGTTTTTCATCCGAACATAAACATAATGCTGGTTAAAGTGATATTTCCTTTCACTGCAGCATTATAACAGCTGACCACCATAACGGGCTTCTTTGAGGACTTTTGATGAGCGCCATGCTTTGACCAGTTTGTTTAAAAATGCCTTTCAATTACAGCAGTCTTTATTTTTTATGTCTGCGTTCAATATCTAATAATTTAGACTTGTTTTTAAGATTTGATAGGTTCTAAAAGTTATTATTTTAAGTTGTTGGAGGTCAAATAGAGTCGCAACACTAAGCAGCCTTGTTAAGACAACCAACCAAAGCAAAGCATCATTTTCAAAGTGGCTCTTATTCCTTCATCAGAGTGGAACCCCCTGGATGTGGTTTGACTTAGCCTCTTAACTGGTAGGCTTCCAGTATACCCAGTGAGTGTTTAAATAACAGGTTTGTTCTTCCAGTTTATCTACTGACCACTGTTTGAATGGATGGATTTGAACAAAGCAAACAACAATTCTTTATTGGTTTTAATGTCTTTTTAATGATGTAAAACTCACAGATGGCTTCAATAAGCAAACTCATGTTTTTATTTCACATATGTCAACAAATTCCCCTAAAAACCCCGATCGTTACATGAATTTTGCACAAAATGTTAACAACATGGATAATATTTCGCTTTGGTTTAGATAATTAGTGTTTTTTTAATTGACTAAAATTGGGAAGAAGGTACACGGCATCAAAGATCAAGTTTGTAAAATAAAAATATGTTTCCTTCTTGTCTGCAGGAAGTTTAATAACTTGTCTGCGTAGCTCCGTCTAACATGGTTTAACACATGAATGACTTAGTTTAACAGCTGAAGCAGGCTTGTGCAGAATGCAGCAGCAACAACTGTGGTAGTTTATATATCGCGTGAACCTTGACATTGATAGATCTTAAATTTACGTAAGGGTGATATCAGTTCATATGATAAAGTCTTGCTTTGTATTTGAAATGTCCAATCTATAAATTGACATGAGCCTTTCAGGCCTCATTCAGAGCAGAGCAGAGTCATGTTTTATTTAAGAGAAAAATAACTGAAAACAGAAATTCCTCCTGTGTACAACGGGGGAGTTTTCCATATTTACTATCCAAATGTTTTATTGGAATTTTGAGCTTTTTCATCATTCTTTGTTGTGTTTATTTGCCATGCCGAAACAAAGCAGACAAAGGGATCCCAGCAGTGTGGATGTACTAACAAGTCCTCCACACCAGCAGGAGTTCATGTCCATGGGCTGAGGTCTTAAAACAAGCAACCATCAGTGTGTTCTGCACTCTTAAGATTTTAAGCCTCAGATATTTATTCCACAATGAGGGCTCCACATCTGTTTATCCCTTCAATCCACCTGCATCTATAAATGATAAAAAGTAATCCAGACCAACAGGTCTGTTTTGTATTCAGGAACACGTTCAGCCACGATGAGCGGATGGGGTTAGAATATCCACGCTGTTCCAAACGGGGTTAAAATACTGATTTCCCTCACCGAGGGACCTTCTGCATGAAATGCTTCAATGTTTCTTTTATATTCTACAAATTTCGCTAACCATCTTAAATTTGTGCTTTTAATATCAGTTGTAGATATTAAAAGCACAACCCCCCCCCCCCCCCCCCCCCCCCCCCGCTTCTCTTTCCAGCTTTGATAGATTGTTTTATTTATGGTCTCCCTCCAACATCTGGATTCTGGACTCTGGAGCGGCACACAGTGCGGAACAAGCTTGGCCATGGACTAGCTCTCAGATTTATGGTGGGGGCTTATAGCGCTCTGCCGTGTTTGGGATCGCATCGCCTTGCACTGTCCCACCAAGATCACTATGACTCTTTCTCTCCTGCTTCCTCATTTTCAAACCAGACTCATGGAGGAAAAGCTGTCTGCCCCCTGCCTCTTAGCTGGGTTTGCTTCTATCACCAGCCAGATACAATAAAAATGTGGGGGTCATGTGGCCTCTCTGGTTACAAGAGGATTTTTACTGTTTGTAGTGAAGCACCTCAAGTAGGCTTCTTGACTCATCACAACTCATAACAGACTTTCTTCTCCTAAAAATACAACTAGGACATTTTTCTGAAGTGTTTTCTTCTTTTTTTTAAATTTATTTATTTATTTTTTTTAGAGTTTCAGTTCAGTTTTTCAGAAACACTAGGATCCAGTTCGAAGCATTTGTAGTGGTAAAGATGAACTTGTGAGAAAATAGCAAATTATTTGCACTTTAGGCAAATACTAATATGCAGGGCCGGATTAAAAGTGCAGAGGGATCCAGGGCCCCCCTTCCCCACCACAACATTGTGAAAATTGTGAATGATACACTGTGAAACGACATTTCTATCATCTCTCAGCCAATGGTACCAATAACAACCCATAAGACACTATCTGGCTTTTATGTTTCATGTCCAGACTGCGGGTGTTTGCCCTACGTGGGCCCCACATGGGCCCCAAGTGGGCGTGGGCCCCTGGGCCTGTGCCCATAATGCCCATTGGATAATCCGGCCTTGCTGATATGTGTCTTAGTAATGACAATAATGTTTATGGAACTTGAATGGTGTACATTCAACTTCTTTACTCTCTGTTGTCAAAGAAAAATAATTATTTTATCAGATGCTGTTCTTCAGCTGCCATCTGTCTCATTTGGTGATGAGCATCGTGGTCTAGCTCTGCCTTTAAGATTAACCAGAAAATGTGTATTTTAGCACCTCTCTTCACCCTGCTGTCCTCCCTCTTTATTGTCCACATACAGTAACACTTTCCTCTTTTGTGTCCCAATATTGTCATCTCAGAAACATTCGGTTGAGCTGAACAGTCGACTAAAAAACAAAACAGTGGAAACCTGAATGTCACTGTGATTCTTTTAGCCTCAGACATGTGCAGAAACTCAGAATTTTGGAACATTTTATGCAGTTTCATGTTTCTGGAAACCAGAAATGCATGTAAAATGTTATCCTCCTCTTTGTTCTGACTTTTTATGGTCATTGCACAACCAGTGATAACATACCCCTTGGCCACTGCAAAGAGGCACTTTTAATTTATTTTACAGTTTCCCATGATATTTATTGAAACTTTGAAACTTCTTTTAATTACTCATTTCAATTGCCCAGATTTCACAGCAGTGTAGTCACAGACAAAGTCATTGTAATACCTCAAGGCGCCAAAATGCCCCCAAAACTTCAACACGGACACATTCTGAGCAACGATTACTTGCATTTTTTGCTTTTATTACTTGTCAGTGAAACGTGAGATAACCCAGAAGGTTGTGGTCAGTCTATTGGAGTCCATTCAAATGAGACTTGAGACAATATTTATTTTCAAGCGAATAAAACGTCTACTTTAAAGCTCATCTGGGTCTATAGTGGATCTGTATGATGCTTTTTCAACAACACAGTCAGGATTTTCACCAAATCTGGTCTCACAACAAAACATTTTATGCTTTTATTTGTATGATTTTTCATTGTTCACTGTGCGTTGTCAAAGAATAACACCAAGTCCTTAACTTCTGTCCTAAATCTAAAATCTTGAAATGCCAGGACTTGCTTGAAGTTGAGGGATTTTTTATTAACATACATAACATAACATAACTATTACATAACAGTCTTTAAGATTTCTTTTAGTTTTTTTTTCTATTTTCCTTTAGAAAAAAAAGCATTACTTGACGTAGGCAAAGAGAAATGAAGTACATCCAGCCTTCCTTTGTTTGATGGGTGAAAGCTCTTTGTCTCTCTCCTCATCTTCACTAAGGCGGCCCATAATATTTGTAGAAATTCCTCCAGCCAGTTTAATATGTTTGCATAGCAAGATATCTGCTTAAATGTAATTAAATTAAACTAGATGAGCTGTTTTTGGCATTCGTACCGAGAGCTGTAAGCTTACTCAGCAGGTAGTAATGGCCTGGTAATGGGATTCCTTTGGCACATGACAACCATTTATGTTCGCAGGTCTTGGATCACGAATGGAATCAAAATGTTTATGGTTTCTGTGTCATGTTGTAGATTAGCACCTGGCGGTATCTGGACATGAGAGTGGACCAGGACTTGAGTCATCTTACTGAGAAGAAAGCAGCTCCATGTCTTGCACCAGACCTTAAACGCATGTCTGTATAAACCTACTTACAGCAGGCTGGAAAAAATGACCTCTCTTAGATAGAGAATGGAAAGTAGCTGGAGAGGTAACAAGGAAGAGAGAGTGTGTGTGTGACACGCCCAGGTTTTCACCTATAGCTCTCTTTGTATTCTCCTGACACAAAGATTTATTATGCAAACATTACCATTCCCAAAAATACATATTGAAACAATTTTTGGACAAACATGGGAGACAAAGTGAGCGTTCTGTGCTGTCACGGGAGTTTGGAGCTCAGGGTGGGCCAATGAGGCAGCGAAGAGAGCAGCAAGTGCATTAGTAGTCTCGCTTCAGGAGAGCTGAAAAGGTAAGCAGGCTGGGGCAGCAAGGGCCGTCACAAAAGCGAACGTCTGTCAGACAAGAAACAAAAAGAAGAGCGAAATGATTAAGAAGCTGCCACTGACTCCCTGCCTGTTGATGTAGCTGCTTGCTCTGGGGAACCAGACTATGCTAAGGCTTGAACTCACAGAGTGTAAACAGTTATAAACACACTCCCATGTACATGTGCACAGACTAACACACTCATACTTTCTTGTATAGCTGCATTGCCTCAGGGCACATGGAATCTGGCAGACTTCATTGTAGTTTAAGGTGATTTACTGATGAAACTTTGTGCTGATCTGTTGTCTTATTGGTGCATGTGATGGCTCCCTGCACGTAGAGGGAGTAGCCATTCACCTCTTCAAAGACAGGTTTGTCTTGCTTGTAAACTAGAAAAAGCGATGCCAACTAACAAACTAACAAAACAAAGCACATAAATATGTGCACTTCTCACGATATGCTCAAAACCATGTCATGAGTCATTGCAAACCTTTACACAGGTATTTTACTTTGCAGGTTTTATTTTACACCAGGCAAGAATGGAAACTAAAAGCTACAAGAATACTTACATCCACTTTGTAGTAATAAACTTTCAATCTATCTTAAACATGACTTCAGAACAAAAGACCTTACAGGTGGATTGTAAAAGCAAGTTTAAACAACCGGAGTTGCTTTTCTGGTTCCAATCAAATTAGATGCTCATAAAAATGTAACTACCATGATGTTAACATGCACATATTCCTTGCTCTCAATCACGTTTAAGGCTTATGGAGCCAGGCAAACAGTAAAGCTCCACCAGTGAAAGACGCCTAGCGTTACCACCATTACGTGGAACTAAATCATGAGCCAGAGTCCACGGTGGTGGAGCAACCTGCCAAACTGTCCGATCTGCAGAGTCCTTACCTACTTAGCAGAGACTCAGCTGATCAAGGAGCACTTCCGCACTTAGTTCCACTCTTTTATTCCTCAGAGGAAATGGAGAAAGTGCTCCAGGTCTTTGCAACAAACCAACAATTCAAACTTTGCGTCCAAGACGATGTTGTGGGATCTATTGTTTCTCATATTTTAACAGAGGGACTATTGGGGGGAGGAGGGAGGGGAACAAAAAAACAAAACAAAACAAAACAAACAAAAAGAATTACACTGCCTCCAGAACTGCACAGCAACACCTGCGTCCAACTGGACTCGCAGCAGTCCCTCTCATTTATGGCGTCCTCTATTGTTTGATTTCTTGTTTGTGTTGTTCTCACTCTCAGTTGTAAGTCATTTTGGATGAAAGCGTCTGCTAAATGTCTGTAGAATAGACGAGAATACAACAGAAGGTGCAAAACTTTAGAAAGTTTTCACAGTTTAGATGTGAGGTTGTGCAACAAATACAGGATAAAACCATTGAGCTATGTTGGCACAGATCCTCATTTCATCTAAGAAAGATCAGGCATCTAACTGGAGAAATACCCACTGCTTCAGTTCTCTAGTATCTCTAACCATTCGGTGCTTTAGATGACAATTTTATCTGGAGTCAGGAGTGAGGAGAACACAGTGGTTGCTGTGCTAAATTCATTTTCACCTGGCTTTTTGTTTGTGTAGTTAGAATATCTTGGCAGTGATTGTAACAAGCAAACTCCATCAGAGGACATTAATCCAAACTCCCACCTTTTAGGCATGTTTTTTAATGTTTTCATTAGTCTTGCTCATACTCTACAACATTTGTGGGAAATATTCATAATTTATGTTGTAAATGTTCCATCAGGCAACTTCATAGAAAAAGGAAGTGTGTTGTTATGTGTGCATGGCTGTGAAAAGTTTTCACCTATATGTCTCTGCAGTGTTTCAATCTCCCAGAAAGCCCTTTGTTTCCTTGCCACTTGCCTGTTCATTGTCATGTTATATCTTGTTACTGTGGTGGTCTCTGTTTTGGTTTTTGTGATCAAAAACGTCCTGCACCACCTCCTTCCTTGACAGCTTGTGTTTCAGTCCACCTCTTCCTCATTTTAATAATATTACCATTGCTTGTTTACTCAAAGTTTCATTTGTTTTTGGTATAGAAACTTTAGGTATCTAAAGGCGCCACCATTTATTCGCTACATTTAGGTAGAAATCAGTCAGGATAAAATTAAACTTCTTCATGAAGGCAAACCAGCATGTTGGTTAAAGAAACAGAGGTTAATAATTTCACAGTTATTGCATTGAAAAGTATGGTTAGGTCTACCTTCTGCACTGATTTGTGACTCAAGAGTTCTCCCAAATATGATGCCAAGAGAGTGAGACTAGACTGTAAAAGGACCTGCAAGTCAAGTCATGCTATTCCTCCAAACTTTAGTATGATTGCTAAAACTAACAGCAAAAAAATAAGAAGGAAAAAAAAGGAAATTAAACAAGTTAGGGCAGCTAAAATCGGCTTCCCACAGAGGACGTAAATATAATTCTGCTTGGTAAAAATCTTGTTCCATGACTTTCTCACCACCTAAAAATATGGACTTATGCATCCTCATATTAGAAAACACTCTCATGACTTCAACAAACACTTGTATCTGTCCACTATCAACAAACACATATCTCTGTACTCACTCTGTCATTTAGGCATGAAGACGGTGCTGACCCGTTTTCTGCTGTTTAGGAGTGAAGGCGAAGTAAAGTTTCAACCATTTTCCAGTTTTCCAGTGTGTTTGTATAAAACATAAGCCAGAGCTTTGAACAAATATATTGGTTGTAAAACAACCCAGCAACTTCAATAAATGAAGCCATTTTACATAAAAATCAAAGCTGTTCTCGTTTATATTATCCCTACAAAAAATAAATACACAAGCAAACTGAAACCAAGAAACTTGTTTATAGGTGGTGAGCTGATAGAAGTATAAGTAGAAGTCTGAATTTCAGGACCATTGTCATTTCTAGTTGGGCTCTTTATGACTATTAGACAAGATAGAAGCCACACAGACGTCCTTTTCCTGTGAACAACACCTCCTCCATCCTACCAAAACATAAATCATGGTATCAGCTACAACACATCCTTTAAACAAAGCAATTGTCACCTTACTGAACTCAGTTTTGCCATAAAACTGAAAAATCACTTGGTTAGAACTAAAGCTACAATAATTTTTGTTTCATAGCATGACTGACACTGAGAAACATGTCTAAGAACTTTTATCCTTCACATGTACCCACAACCACTGGAGGTCACATATTTTTAACATAATCATAGTCAATATTACCTGGAACGGTAGTTAATATTACTATCCCACAGCAGGAAGAGGACAGTTTCTTCAGAGATGTTTCGTTATTTATCTTACTTGCCCAGAAACACTGGTGTCATGTTTACCTTTTATTAATCTGGTTAGTTCATTCATTCATTCATTCATTATCCTAACCGCTTAGTCTGATTAAGGTTTGCGGGGAAGCTGGAGCCTATCCCAGCAGTCTTTGGGCGAAAGGAAGGGTACACCCTGGACAGCTCGCCAGTCCATTGAAGACCACCATGTTTTCCAGGTCAATTGTCAACTTATGTTCAAATTGACTGGATTTAGACTAAAATCTAAATGTATTTATGTAAAAATCTGTGTTTTTGTGTGTCTTTTATTTTAGTGCTGAGATATGTCAAGGGTTTTTGTGTGTCTGTAAATTCCTAAGACATTATATCTCACTCCGCTGGGTGCAGTGACTTCTTGTTTGTCTCAGAAACAAACATTTATTTGTTTTCTTTAGAGCTTAGTCCAGTTCAGGGCTGCTGGAGCCCATCCCATCAACAAGCGGGCAAGAGGCAGGGTACACGCTAGACAGGTCTGTAATAGTGGCACAAAGGCCTTCTTCTAGCTGTAGAGACTAGTTGACGCATGCTTCCAAAAACCAAAGTTCATGGCTTGTTTCTATGTTCTTTACTAAATCTTTTCAGCGTTACAGGAAATAAATCTAAAAAAAAAAACATATACAAAAAAACAAACAAATAAAGGTACTCCTAATGATTAAATACACTAAAACATGGTCAAAGACTAGTGTGCTCTCTGGGCTCCACAGCAAGAACTAACAGAAAAGAGAAACTTAAGCTTCAGTGATGGCTTGTTAAACCAAAAACCAACCAAAAGCCGGAGCTCAGAGCGGCCTTAACTGTCTTCAATTAAGCTTGTTAAAGCCCAAAACTTTCTCATAATTAAACAACTGAATATTTTACCAACAATATGAACTAAATGGCTTCAACAAGGTCTGTCAAAAAATGTTTATTTGCCCCCTATTTCAGAAATTAACATTGTATACTAAATTTAAAAATGTCTCCTGTCATATTTCTGTTGTGAATGAGAAATATGTACCTCTGTTGTTTTTCTGGTTTGACTCCACTTTTCTTGGTTTTGCTGCATTTTGACTGAAGTCCTTCATCGTCAGTTTATTTCACTGAACACATTTAGATCACAAATACCTTTTCCTTCAGTGGGAAAGTGGGTGTGCAGGTGGTGCTCTGTGGTGAGCATGCGTCTCAGATCCAGTGATGAAGTCTTACAGTCACAGACTTACACCTCAGCTTTCAGAGAGCTGACAGCAAACGCTGAGCTGACACAACACAATGAAACCACCTGCAGATTCCATTTCTTTCTGCAATATTTATACATCAAAACAGCCTCCTTCATGCTCACGACAAGTTCTTGGCAAGATTTGAGCTATTTTACAAGTAAGCCCCATGTATAGATCCAGTAAAACTGCTGGAGTTGAGTGTGCCTGCCGCATATTTGCTCTGGAACCACTGCCTTGTTTGTCCATCAACAAAAGGTCAACCACATGTTTCATTTCTCACCGTGCTGCTTTAGAAGCTGTTGGACTGAGAACGTCATGGACTGAATGCCGTTCAGACGCATATTTACATGCACACATGCTGCACCTCAGCACACATCCTCCCCTGAAAAGAAGAAAAAACATGATGGATGTGTTTTTCAGAGAGGACGCGTAGGTGAAACTCAACATGCCTCCTCTCTTGTCTCTCATTCTCAGAGTGGAAGGTATTCAGTAGGGAGGGAGAGGACAACGTCGTCCTGCTGCACAATTTACTGCCTTACTCTGGGAATTCCACATGATCCAGGTATGTAAACGGAGAGTGGGAAAAACTGGAGATGGGAACTCACTCTGGCAGCTTTATCTTGATTGTCAGATAAAACACTATCTGCTGCTCAAAAGCTGTGCATGAGAGTCTTTAGCAAGAGGTACTTCAGCTCCTTCTCACGTTCTGGTTTCTGATAAAAACTTTGTAATCAACAAGCCCGACGAAGAAGCTGAAGATTGTTCTGAAAATATCTTTTTAAAGCAGAAGCAAAATAAAAGAAATAAAAACCTTTCTTTCAAGCAACCAAAAGCTTCATATCGGAGAGTCCGTTGTGTAAAAGTGAGATAAGCACAACATATCTCTGGCTTGTGTTTTTATCTGAGTGCTGGATCCATCAGGGAAGAGAGGACTCTGACTGAGACAAGGTTTTAATATTAAAAAAGCAGCAAACACTGGAAGCTGACTTAAACTGGAAAACATAACCAGAAACGGATGTGTTGGGCAGCTATCAGTGTCTTTCAACCACTGAGCCGTGGTTCACGCGTGTGCCTCGAGAGATTGTCAGATGTGCCATGGGAAATGATCTCATTCATTCAGTTAATATAAGCTATAGAGCGATCTTTTCAGTGAAAATAATGTTCCCACAAAGAAAAGGTTGAAAAACACTGTTCAACACCGTATAAATGAAAAAATGAACAGTCTTCGCCAGATGTCTGAATTTAAAGGGAAACTCAAACTCTGAAGTAAGAAAATGGCCTCTTGTCCCAAATAATTGTTTTTATGTTGGAATAATTCATCATTCACATGAAAACTTCTCATTTTGAGTTTTATGAAAAAGAGAAAAAAACAAACTCCTCAAAGCTCAGCAGCCTTCTTGTTGTGAGGCTGCCATGCTGACCCCCACACCACCATCCGACCTACTGGTGAAGCTTTAAAAGCCCATTTTAACAGACTTGACAATAAATGAGCTAAAAAACCCAAAACTGGAAGTGATGAATGAAAACCTCTGAAAGAAGCTGTAGTTTATGTCATCCTTTTGTTTAGCTTCCTTGGCGGTATTACTTCAACATATACTTATTGTTGAGACCAACTTGACACAGAAAACAACTACAATTATTATTCCTGTCACAATGAAATATTATACGTTTACTTTGAAGCTGGGTAAACATATTCAAGGTTTTTATACAGCGTATGTTTTTGGCATTAACGCTAGATGGAGAGAAATTCATCATAAATTTGCTGTCCTCATTCTTTCCCATGCTCAGTCCTGAGACAGACACAGGTATACACCAACACACATGAACAGAGACACACACACACACACACACACACACAGTAGCCTGACCCAGCAGACCAGGTTAAAGAGGAGTTAGGGAGGAGGAGGAGGATGAACTGGGACTCTGGTTATCTTCAGCCTGTTAAGAGTTCTTTCCCACAGCAGCACACGCAACATGGCTTCTTGTGTAACACACCGTTCAAATCTTCTGTCTTTATTGCCCTTCCTCTGTCAGTTTTATCTGATGGACTTTTCAATAAAAATGGTAACCTATGACTTGCTTAATGACCTGCAGATGAAAACGTAATATACTTTATGTTTATGTTGTACTTTTATGTTGTTTACTCCTTTATGGGCCTCATCTTTATTTTTTGGCAGTACTGAGTGCTGGAATATCAATTCATCTAAGAAAAGTAATGAAAAGATGGGAATCTGCCCGTGCAAAGCTCAACATATCACTGAAGCATTTATCACTGAATATTTGTGCAAAACAGACAAAACATTGATTTTTATAAAAAGTTGTCTCCTAATCAGTTTAAAGTTTGACTTCTTGGTGAAATTATAGACACAGATTCAGACATGTACTTTTTAACAGCAGCCTTAAAAGACAAAAGCTTACATGCTACAAGGAAGGCACACGTTTTCAGAAATGTTCAGATTTAAAGGCCACTACTGATAAGAAATTATTGGATTTAAATTAAGACAATGTTAATTAATTTATTTAAAAAATGTATTAAATTTGTATTCTAGGATAACAGTTCTGTATTACTTTGGTTCGGTTATGAATTAGACCATAGAAAGACCAATATATATATTTTTTAAATGCAACCGAAATAAATGTAAAAAGCTCTTCTGCTGCATCTGTCCAGTTGGGTGGGTCCATTCGGTGTATAGTTTGGTCTATGCTGTAGTCAACGCTGGTCCAAGGATTGTGTGTTTTCTTTATGTCAGCATGCACGTATGAATTTGTGATCGCAAAAGCTGTATGAATGGGAAGTGCAGAGACTATGCATATAAAAGCAGCCATAAAGTCCGCAAACTGACTCAGTAATAGCAGTTATTTGACATTATAAAGCTTGCAAACATTATCTACCATAAACCCGGGCTCATATTAAACTGTAAAGCTTTAGCAGAAAAGCTCTGTGTGTACAGAACTGAACAAAGGAATCCTTCACTGCTTATGATTTCTTGCTAGAATAGGCGACTCCCGTCTCAGTTTGAATAAACCAATCCAGTCTTCACTAAACTGAAAGGTGTTAAAGCCGTTTTACAGTTTATAAAAACTATATAAACAATCTCTGCCAATAAAACCCAAGCAAACTATTTATTTCTCCATCGCACCCCGATCGTATCTTTATCCAAACGTCTTCCCTTCTTCTTCTTTCTCTGTCCACAAGGTCGACATATTGCATCTGACATCTGCCATGCACAATGATGAAATGATTTCCCAATGTTTAGTTGGAGCAAAAACAGTAGAAATACACTCCAGTGATAAAGCAAAGGTGGGAGGCTTTTCTTAGACTCTTGTCCTACGCTGCAAGACTTTATTCCCAAATGTTTTGAATTGTTTGGAAAGGCTGAAGTTGGCCAGGATTGGCTGCTTCAGTGTGTGTGTTAGTGTGTCTGCTCACCTCTGAGCACTTAAGATAGCTGCAAATCATGCTTATATCAAACAACATGTCACTGGTCTATCAATACTTGTTAATTAACATGATGCACGCAGTTTCCATGCCAAGTTTATAAAAGGAGAACCACTTTAATACAAATAGTAAATGGAGGAATATAAAAGTATAATGCTTTTGGAATAGGTTGTTGGAAATCTTGATGTTCATAACTGCAGTGAAAATGTTTTTCTGGGACGTTAGACAACTAAAGTAGCTCCATACTAACCATACTATATGTTACTGGTTGGGGAGTATTTGTCTTTTGGATTTAAACAACAATATCTTTTCAATTGGGACATAAAACTCAGACAGGACAGTTTACTTATACAGTCTGACACTGTGTTAAATTATGTTTCCCCATAAAACCATACCAGTGTATTTCTTTCCATCCACACACCATACTGTTTTATTTGACAATATTACAGCGGACCATGCATGTTTACCCTAACTCTAACTATTTGACATGATGTTTAAATAATTAAAGTAAAATGTCACACCAAAATCTGAAAATGCAAATAAATTACATGCAAAAAAAAAAAGGAGGCAAAGTGGCACGCTGTTTAAACACGTTACCATAAGATCATTTTAGGATGTGACCTGTGTAACTTTCTGTTATTTTACATGTAAACACAGTCCAAGTCATTAGGGGCACAGCTAAGCTATCTCTAAATATGTGGTGATAAATCTGAAGGCTCTACATGACTTTGAAAAGCACCAACTTTAAGTGTTACTGTACGTGAAAATAGGGAACAAACAAGGTGCAGCAGTGGCTGTTTGTAGTATTCTACACCTAAAGGTACATTTAAAGACACTTAAAAAATGTTAGAAATCTATTCTTAAATTACCAGTGATATAATGTATATCACCCTCACTCATACTGGTGTCTCATGACAAATCCGCTTTTGTTACAACAGGGACAATAAAGCAGCCAAAGGTGAATTGTGGGCGCAGCAGGGCTGACCCACTGGCTTTGGACCTCAGGGTTCTTTGCACTTAACACACACACATCAGCAAGCTAAAGTCCTAAAACAAATTCTTCCTTGCTGTTTTAAATGGTAAACATAAATAGTAATAAATAAATAAATAACAATAAAAAAAAACAACTTAGATCTAGATCTTTCTGTAAAACTTGCTGAAATGCAGTGAAGGTCAAAACACTGTGTTGCTGCAAGGTTTAGTGGCTTCTCTTCTAGTGATTTTGTCGTCTCAAAATGCAAGAATCCGTCTTCCCAGTCACCTGTCTAGAGATTTATCAGCATAAAAAATAAAATAAAATAAAATCATATCACAAAATTAGGAAAACTGAAAATTAAGATAAAGTAAAAAATGTCTACAACATAAACATTTAATAAAAGATAAGAGTTGTATATGATACATTAGCTTTCTTTTTAAGGGGTTTTAACACATTACCTCTAAGCTCTTGAGTCATGCTGTATGCTGTATAATACAATTTCAGAAATGAAGAGAAAAGTTTAGTCATGATGAAAAGTACTTACTTTTATTACCAGCCAGAAAAAAAAAAAAAAAAAAAAAAGTCCAGGAAAAATCTTAATCAAATGTCATCTGCATTTTATTATTTGCTTAATTTGAACCTGCATTAATCTTTATTTTCATTTGCTGCTGCAAAGAGATCGTCTTTCTTCCGATTAGCTGGAACTGCAGGCACTCTCTCTGTTAAAAGCATCAAAAAGGCCACTCAGACATTTCTGTTTTGATTCAGACATCACTGTTAAAACTAAACCAAGGACTTTGTAATAACTTATAATAAAACTGTATTTTACATTAAATAGAAAAATAACAATTTCTATTAAGTATCAATCAGATGTCATTTAGACACAATTACACAACTTTTTCTTGATGTTAAAGAGCTTTGTGACATTAAATGTACAATGAGCGAAACATCATCCTATCATTCTAAATGACAGGATGATCATTTAGATCATTTTGTCTTTTGGATTTAAATCATTTGGATTTAGATCATTTTGTTGGATGAACATTTAGAATGACAGGATAAATGTCATTCTAAATGTTGGTATTACCAGTCTGTCGATGTGTCTGGCTCCTTACCAGACATGAAACACTTCTCCACCTACACTTGAGTGCTTTGAGGTGACTCAGATTCAAAGAGCGCATCACAGAGCAACGTCTAACTCTGGATGGACAAAGTTTGAGATTTCAGTGTAAACGAGGAAGAAAAATAGCTGTCTAGAGCTGGTAATGGTGGGAGGAGGGGGTGTTGGGCGAGGCTGAGAACTGGGAGAGCTTTACTCAGGTAGGTCTGCCCAAACATGATGGCTTGTTTACCTGTCAGGTTGTTGCTTTTGTCTGGGCCTCCCATGAGAGACAAAAGAGAAGGAGATTTAGCTCCTCTCCAAGCAGGACCACCAGTGTCGTGTGTGTATTTCCCCACATGTGTGTTGGAGTTGCAGAAGAGTGTGCTCATCCCAGCTTGCGTGTCTTTGGGTGTGTTCATTTAAACTTCCGCACGTGATTCTGATGGTGTAGTTTTGCACATGCATGTTTTGTGAATGTGTTTATGCATATATGCATGTGTGTTTTCACATGCATGTGTGTTTTCACATGCATGTGTGACCATGACGTCTTGTTGTATGTTGCCAGGCAAGCTTGCATACAAGTGTGTGTGACTAATTAGACTTTAGGAGGTGCAGTCAACATTCACGGTATAGGGTTGTGTGATTGTGTTTAGTGTGTGCGTCTTTGCCTGTCTATGCATTAGTGTGAATGTGTGTGTTGTAATTTGACCACTGGCATCCAAACAAACACTTGTCATATGACATGTTGACTGACAGAATGCAATGTTGGGTAAATTTACTGGAAATAAACGTCGCAAGTTTAACATTGATGGGAATCAGTTTGATTGAACAAAACTGATATCAGAGTTAATTTATTACTTCATTATTCAGCTTTAACAGACGTTTTAGAGACTTATTAAGGACACAAGTTAATTTAAAGATAGAGGAGCTAAGCTTTGAACTGACACGCATTAATATTGAGTTTTTTTTCTAGTGACTAATATTTGTTATTGATTATTCATACAGCAAATTAATTTATTCTATTCCTGATTTCCTTTTCATTTGAATAAATTCACACACATTTTATTCTTCCTCATAAAATAACAAAATCTATCTTTTTAAATTTAGAATGGTTATAAAATAAAATTTAAGCCTAATGCAATGTAGTCACAATGTTTTATTGAAAATGTAAACTTATAAGTGAGATTAGTAGTTTTTAGTGTTTTCTTTTGGGTTGATTTTTTATGGAAAATTAACTTAGATAATTCTTTTCTCTTTTTTAGATCACCATTGAATACAATGTAATTTTACTGAAGTCATTTAGTTGATTTTTTTTTTTTTTTAATCTTAATTGCTTTACAAGAGGACTGCACGGTGGAGCAGTGGTTAGCACTGTGGCCTCACAGCAAGAAGGTCGCTGGTTCGATCCTTGGCTGGTTTGGTCAGTGGCCTTTCTGTGTGGAGTTTGCATGTTCTCCCCGTGTATGCATGGGTTCTCTCCAGGTACTCCGGCTTCCTCCCACCATCCAAAGACATGCATGATAGGTTAATTGGTCACTCTAAATTGCCCCTGAGTGTGGTTGTTCATCTCTCTGTGTGGCCCTGCGATGGACTGGCGAGCTGTCCAGGGTGTGCCCTGCCTGTCGCCCAAAGCCAGCTGGGATAGGCTCCAGCTTCCCCGCGACCCTGAATTGGAATAAGCGGTTTGGAAAATGAATGAATGAAGGAAAAAATGCTTTACAAGAAAAAACCAAATTAAGTTAATTTACAATAATTTTCTCACTAATTTTGTTTGAACAGTTTTTATGTTTTATCATAGAAAGATCACATTTATTAAGATTGTCTATTTTTGCATTTTTTTTAATCAACAGATGTAGTTTATTGTTAGTTATTAGTAAAACTGCACAAAAAAAAAAAGCCAAAAATAAGTTCAATAATTTTTTCCCTGCTAATTATAATAAAGACCTTTCTGTCCTATAAGATTTGGAGTGATAATTAAACACATTTAATTTTACAGTAAGTCACTGTTTACTAAGAAATGTACTGAGATCACCTGAAAACCCGTTTTTGAGTCCCATCTGAATATATCAGGATGAAAACTGAAAAACTCCTTCCAAATAAATAAACGACTAAAGCACAAGCTACATGCTTTTTTTAATGTCACGTTTGATTCACGTCTTCAAGAGCTTCAAAGAACTTTCAAGCATTACAGATGGTTAATTTGTTCGTCTATTTATATTAGATTTATGAAACATCCAGTTCAACATGTAGCATTTTTTCCGTCAAGATTTGGAATAACCCTACCTTACCTCTCTCTCTGTCCTGTGGAGTGGGAGGCTGTGCAGGTAAAAAGAAAAAAATCTTCAAATATTTTTTTTAAAAAATAATTATGAATTTAAGAATGTGTTATTATTATTATTCAATTAAAAGCAGCTGTTTATAAATTGACAGGATTTAATTAGAAGAAGTCTGATGGACATGGATAAAACTGAAAATAGTGAGGAAGCCCTTAAATAGTTTGTAAAGAATCATGATGATAGAAAAGACTGGAGAAAGATTTTTTTAGGGACTAAAAGTGCAGATAAAATATCAGCAAAGTCTGCATTTCCACTTTCCCCATCAATCAGTTTGAACTAAAAATTATAGCATCCATGTGCTCTTCTAGTTAAAATCTTCTGAAAATCCATTTTACTGGATCCATTTTGAAATATAGATCTCTTTTTCAGACTGCCTTTACAACACAACATCCATGGTTGATTTTCACACAAGATTCAAGATTCCCCAACACCCCACGCTTTAAAATCTAAGCATTAGGAGAGAACTGCCGTTACTCGTTTTCTGCTTTTTTCTTCTTCTTTTTTAATTCTTTTTCCAAAGTCGGCAACAGATCAAAGCGATTGCAACAGTCCTGGATCAGTTCATGGTTGGTGCTTGTCTTTAATTGTGTCTTAAGGCTTGGACTACTGTCTGTTTGAGTGTGTGTGTGTCCTTGTTTGACAGTGTCTACCTGTGTGGCAGTAGGTAAGCCCAGTAAATCTCTGTTTGTCTCAGTCTGAGGAGTATAATGCTATGAGTCATTCTGAAAACGGGTGTGCTAAAACCCAAAGCATATTATCTATCACAGAAGTCAACAGTCGCCCCTGTAGCTCAATGAGCTAATCTTCAAATGGCAAATTAATATGTTGAATATAAGTGTGATTAAGTAATGAGAAGAATATCTGCAGACTCCGAATGTTAAATGTTCCCGTCTGTGGTAAGCGAGGGTAAATGCAGTGTTGCAATACCATAAATCTTGACCTTTTCTTTGATTTAAGACTGAGTGGGCGATGCTGGAGGGAATCTTTGTACGTTGATGGGAAATGGCACTCTTCTTCGCCTCTCTTCTCTTCTCCGACTTGATGGTTATTTGCAAATTTGCCTGCACTAAAATCTACATGCTTTAGCTGTTCACATAATCTACATTACCCTCCATCTTTCTCCATTTTTTGCCCCCTTAATTCTACATTTCATAAGCTTTTATTCACATTTATTTTGTCTCTTGGTCTACAGAAGCTGCCTCTGATGCAACTCCAATTTTTTAATTATGGATATGTGGCGTGTTATGACCATCACTTTAGTCAGATGCTGACTGTAGCCACAGCAGTGTTGTGGTTTATAGTGGTAACGGTGTCTGATTCATCAGTTTGATCCAGACTAAAATGTTTTCGTGCACATTGAAACGTCATTAAATTTTCTACAGACATTTGCACAGACATATGATTTTAGCAGCATGAATAAACTTTTGTTGGAGATATTGCATATGACACCATCGTGTTGCTTGTAGCGTAGTGCTCCCAGCACATTTTGCATAGAGCTGTTCAAAATGTTATTCCTTTGAGCCTAGTGGCTATTTCTTGAGGCCTCTTTGAAAAATGTGTATATCTCTGCAACCACAAGGTCTGTTGGAATACTATTGGAGTCATAGTAAAAGGAACACACAAGGTTTGTTATATATATATATATATATATATATATATATATATATACTTATCATTTATCTTCACCAGTACTAACATTTGCATATCTTAACAAACCTTGTGTGTTCCTTTTACTATGACTCCAATAGTATTCCAACAGACCTTGTGGTTGCAGAGATATATGTGTGTGTGTGTGTGTGTGTGTATATGTATATGTACAAATATATAGGCAAATTTTTCAGGTGCCGATTCGCTTTGAATTGTGATTCTCATGATTCCCCGAAAAAATGACAAAGATTTTCTCTATTTTTTAAACAAACAAAAAAAAAAAATTGTGAAGCAAAAAATCCTGATATTCAATTTTTTTATTCGATTTTTCCACCACTAAGATATATATCAAGCATTTGGACACACTTTTCCTTTCAATCAAATGGGAAACTGTATCCAAAGTTTTGACTGGTGGTGTATGCATGTATCAGTGGTCCTGGTCCTCAAGTATCTCTGCCCTGCATGTTTTATGGAATTTTACATTAACACACCTGAATTAAACTAATGTCTCATTAGCAGGCTTGCAAAGAACTTGGTGAGGAGGTTCATTAATGTGAACCAGGTGTGTTGGACTAGGAGCACATTTAGGACATGGCAGTGGTCCTGGAGGACCAGGATTGAGAAACACTGATGAATACATATACAGCAGGAAGTCTTTATTTTCATCTGGAAATGTATTCAATGATTGGACAATAAATTAGGGCAGAACAGAACATACAGTTTTCATGTACAGTGTGGGTCAGCAGTGTGTACTCAGTCATAGATACAACTTGAAATTAAAGCAGAGACAGTGTAGCCTTGTATATCTTCTGATCTTAGAAATATGCATTTCTGGCTCATTTTAACGGCACAGTGACATTTATTATGAATATTCTTTTCTGACAGAACCACTGTGTCACTTTACAGCTGAGTTCTGCTTTACACTGTGTCACACTCTAGCAACTGGCTTCAACACAGACCGAGAGAAAAGAACAACACATCACTGAGAAGATTGGCCGAAGTTTAGTTGTGTTTCTTTAAGGCCTCTAAATCAAAGCTGTTGGCCATCCAGTCATCTTTATCGTTCCCTCTATATTGTGTACACACGTTCATTTTTTAAGAGCGGTCTGACTGATGCTTCCAACAAATGCAGAATACCTGATGTAGCCATACAATACATAACACTGTTAGTTACTGTCTGTTTTGTTACATAAAAGTCTATTAATTACTGGGGTTTGGTCCAAAAAGGACATAATTCTGAGGAAACTGGGCCTGAATCCATCTGAACATCATCCCACATCAGCAGACCTCATGTGTATATCTGTTTCCCCTTTTCCCTTCTCTGCCCATTGTCTTTCTCCTCTGTATCTCCTACTCTTCCCCTGTCACGCTCCTCCATATTTCTCCCACTCCCTATAGCTCATTCCCCATCGACATCGTCAACCCTCCACCCCATCCCCAAATCCATCCATCCATCTCTTCCTGTTGTTGTGTAAAACCAGCTGCTTCTTGGACTCTCTCCTGGGTTGGTGAGTTGAGTGCTGAGGAGGAAGAAAATAAATCCAGCTGGACATATTTCATGGAGACAGAAAAGAAAGATGCAGACCCGAGTTGTGGGGGGGGGGGGGGTGTGAGAGAATACATTAGAGATTTGGGGACAGAGGAGATGCAGAGCGAGAGGACAAATGGTGAAAACTAAGAAAAAGGTATGGAGGCCCAAAGACTAATTTCAGACTGCAGTGAAGATCTATGGAGACTGTCAGGCTTTGATCTACACTTGCAACATATGCAAGCGTGCATTTGTATGTGTCTCAGCCATGACAAGAACTAAATGATCAAGACCAGGCTGCGGGATTAGTGAGCAGCTAAAGTCTTATGTAGAAACCTGAAAGCAATAAGTATTAAGTAATATACCTGAAAATTCAATTGAAGAAATATGATTGATTAAACTGTACATAAAGTGTAATGCTATTTATGATCCTCAATGTAATCCATGATACAATTATTGTCTGAATTTGTTATTTATTAGGCCATAAGCATTAAAGGATTTCCATTTAATTAATCATAACAGAAATGTTATACCTCTTTCACAAATAAAGCTGATGTAAACTTCTTTCCCCATCAGAAAACATTAAAGAGGGCTTAAACAAATTTTGATGTATAAAGGCTTTTTTGCTGTTGCATGTTTGTATCTGTAGCCCTTAGCCTATGCAGAGGTGAGGATTAAGGGAATTCAGTCAGAGTTATGGTTACAGAGACGGCTCTGAGTTCGCCTTGCACAACAGCTGCCTGTTGAATCCTGATTGTTTAAGTTTAGACAGAAAGGGGAAAATCTTACTGAAGTTCACCGTGTAGCGGACAAACTAATAAATGACAGATATACAGGTAAGAAGTTTTGAGTATGCCGTCTCTAAAGGCTATTAAAAAAAATAGATGAAGCAATTTGCATTCAACATTAAGTGAATGCAGGCATCCTACAAGGCAGCCTTCCAACAACCGCTTGATTTGTGACCTTGGTATACGGTGCGTTCTTTATCTGGTTGCTAATTTTCTTATCCAAAACTATAATATTTATTTTGTAAAGTTTTGTAACCTGTAGAGAAAACACACAAAGCCAAAAGTGGCTCTATTGTGCACATTTCAGTCTAATTTGTTTTAATATTCAAGTCCAGAAGGGAAAGAAATAATCAAGCGTTTTTCCACAAACCCCTTCATTTATTTTGTATTGATCCTCTCAGATCAGCCTCTGTCAGAAACAAGTGAACAGAGAAAGCTCCGCCCTATGTCCTGCCTGCGTCTGATTGGTCAGCTGCTAGGAGTAGTTATACTGAATTTCAGCGTAGAAAAAACTCTAAAACTAATGGTTTCCGACACCGAAACTAATGGTAAAGCCATGGAAACTGAACGTAGAGGGTGCTGGAAAACTCAAACATGTTTAGGTGATAAAAAACACAGCTTATATGTCTGATGAGTGTTCAACACTATAACACTGTAGAAAGCTCAGAAAACTAGAACTAGCATTATAGCGCCCCTGTAATGCAGTTGTACATGTTGTTCTGTCTTTCCTGTCCTCTCCACCCCAACCAGTCAAGGCAGATGGCTGCCGTCCCTGAGCCGGGTTCTGCCAGAGGTTTTCTTCCTGTTAAAAGGAAGTTTTTTCCTTCCCACTGTCGCCTTGTTCATGCTCAGGATGGGGGATTGGATCAAAGTCATGATTCGATGCAATCAGTTGGTTTCTATTATAGCCTATGTATGAATTGGCTTGAAATGATGTGTATGTTGATTTGTGTATGTAAAGTGCTCTGTGACAACATTGTTGTGAAGCGGCGCTATACAAATAAAACTGATTGAAAACTTAAATTGAAAAATTGAAATGAATGTCAAACAATATTGCCATTGGAAAGACACTACTTGTTTGAAGTTGTTGTTTTTCTTTTAGCTTGTCCCTCTGAAGAGATCGCCGCAGCAAATCCTCACACAGGCGAATGTTTTATACCGGATGCTCTTTCTGATGCAAGCCTCTGTATCTGGGCTTGGGACTGGCTCTCAGACAATAATCGTCCCTCCCTCAGGGCTGCATAGAGGAGCAGGACTCGAACCACAGGCCATCAGGTCACAAGCAGCTCTACCACCTGAGCCACTAGCATCCCTCCACTACCTGTTTGAAGTAAATAGTTTTATTTCTGTTCCATAAGATTCACTGCTTATTCAAATCTTTCACTTTCAACATCTAGTGAGCAAGTTACTGAACCCATGGCTTAAAATGATGAAAAATCAATGAACCATGTTATGGCTGAATGGATTGATCCAAATATTGAGAGTGTCTATACCAGGGTTAGTATCAGCTTTGTTTGATATCAGCACAATGATATCATTTCATTTCTTGGACAGAGCTTTGGGGGCTCCAAGCCAAAGAGCTAATTTAGACTGTTGGCTTTATTTTTTATGTGTGATAAAAGGGGATAGCAGTTCATTCATTCGTTCGTTATCCGCTTAGTTCGATGAAGGGTCGCGGGGAGGCAGGAGCCTATCGATCTGGAGCCAGTCAATCGCAGGGCAGTGATAACAGTTAATTTATTAATTTAGTACATACTTTTGTTGATATTTTATATAGTTTGCAAATAAAAGTTTTTTATTTTTTATTTTAATTAATTTTTCTGTGTTCTGCCATTCAGTTTGTTAATAAAAAAAAACTTTGGACAAAGAAAATCTTTATTATGATCTAAGTGATAATAATTAAAGGTAAAATCACTAAATGTGTCGCTGTCATATTGGTATCATTTTTTGTCCAGTTGTCTGTCAGTTTCCAGTTTAATTAAAGTTAACAATCTGACAATCAATTTTTCAGGACAGAAAAATCAGAAGAAAACTTACGAAAACTTATGAACACAGACGTACATGTCCACTTGCAAAGCATCAACACAACATGGTCAAAAGTATGTTCACTGCTGTACTTTGGCAACTATATGATGATTGTGCAACAATGACGAGCCTCATCTGCTTTGCAGTTTTCATGAGAGTTTTAATTCCTGTTTAATTCCAATTAAAAGTTAATTCCGCTTTAAACTGATGAAAAACGACCATGTAAACACTTAATTCCAAATGCAAATTTCTATTTGAAATTAAACTTAATTCCAATGTAAGTTGCTGGTTTATTCACATTTTAATTCCGAACTATTTAATTCCTCTGTCATGTAAACCTTAATTCCACTCTAAGTTAATTTCAGTCGTTCTGAGCATGTTCGTTACCTTGTCCTGTCCCGATGACGCGCGTTGTTTTACCTCCCGTGTTCGGTGGTCTATCTTTCTTCTCCTTCTCAGTTGCTGTAAAAAGTGAAGTAGTATGCTTGTGTTGCGCTGGTACTTCACATTTATAATAAAAATAACAGCGAAACTGGTACTTATTATGTAGTTTTCACAAGTTACGACTGAAAAGACGAGAAGCAGGGAGCAAACTTTATTTCCGGTATGCATCATAGGCCACGTGCACCCTCTGTCCAATCAGAACCCTTCCCAGCCCGCTGTTCTAAAGATGAATTAAGTAAGGACGTGTTTTATGTAAACCTCCATTTGGAATAATTTTTGTCATGTAAACTCGTAGGAAATTTATGTTAATTCCGAATTATTTAATTCCGAATTATTAGCCTTCATCACACTGCATAAAAAATGCCTTTTTTTTTCTTGTAAAACTGCATTTTTTTTTCACAAACAGAAAAAAAATCATGCCTACCTGTTTCAAAAGCACATATCTTTCTTGTTTATTGTTGTAACATCCTGGTATTTTGTATATGATTAAATAAAGAATGAAAAAAATATGTTCATTGTTTCTTTTTCATTGTCTTGCATATATTTCTTGAAAAAAATAAGAAACACAAACAAAAATTTATATACAGTTTTACTTAGGAACCTTTTACTGACGAAGATCAGGGGTGAATTCTACCTTGAAATTCAAAGTGAGCAACACGACTCGATCGTCCTGCTTTGTCCCCCTTTGCATCTTTTACTTGGTCCACAGACCGATTAGTTCCATGGACGAAAAGAGCAATGATCTCATCGTTGAAGAGTAGCTCAAACAGTTCCCCTTCAGACTCATCATTGTCTTCTAAATGTTGCCCTGCAAGTTCACAAAATTCCATCAACCACTGGTGGGCGTAACCATCAGAAACTTCCGCACTTGCTTGTTCTTCGCTTTCACTGTCCGAACTGTCACTGCTACCACCATCACCACCATCCCACATCTGCACAACATGACGTCTTGCTTCATCCACATCTGCTTCTTGAAATATGAAAAATTCTTCATCGTCAGAATCGCCGTCCATAAAAATCTCTTGTGCTATTGTCTCTTCATCAATGGCGGCCATATTTACTCCAAAAAAAGGTAACTCAACTTTGAAAAACTGTAGATAATCCAACGCTGCAAAGATTGACACAGAACCGGTTCAAAATGGATGCCAGTCTTATTCTGAATAATAATATATTAATTTCTGCTCGTATCCTGTCAATACCGGAGGTTTACATTCATTCCTATAGTGTTACTGTATTTCGGCGCATTCATGTGCCGGCAGATGACTAGCGCTTGCAAAAATCGGGCGTATGAATGTGCCGGCAGTGTGTTAAAGGTTAATTCCGAATTAAAAAACATCATGTAACCAAAGCCGATATTACCACAACTGAGAACTACAGTACATGTTACTCTATGCTCATCCAAAGGTTATGTCTGGGAAAATGTATGACCCATTGTTTTTGACTTATAGTCCTGTTATCTCAACATCTGCTGCCATGAATTTGACTTTTGGAGAGTCCAATATGACAGTAGACGTGTCATGACGTGTTTCCTTTGATTTGAAATTGTCTTTTGATTCTTTGGACTGAAAGAAAAACTTGTTTAAAATGCCTTCATGCCACAGGGATCCTTTTTTCTTTTTGTTTCTTTGGCCTGGGGCTGGTGGGTGGAGTTGTGCATCAGGGCTGCCTGACAAAATGCTCAAAATTTCGTGGACAAGGCTGATGTCTACATTTTTAGTGTCACCAAATCCCAGGACAAGTCCCAAACTTAATCCCCGTCTGTCTCTCAATAAGTCTTTACTATCCTGCCCTGTCTGTGGCTCTGAGCCTCAAGACTATTGATTAATATGGAAAATGTAAATCTTTACTTACTGGCACAGTTTAATTTTCATAAAGGCCGTGCCATTTTAGTCACCCATTCATAACTTTGGTTAAGGCAAACTGAAAGGAACAATTATTAAAGTTAAGACTAATTTCACCTGATTACCAAGACTTATTTAGTCTCAGTGAACATATTTCTTCATATTAAACTCTAGTTTATTCAGAAATATTAAGCAAAATCAATTTTCTCAAACTTCCACCATAAATTTTTTAGTTGTGGGATTCAGATGATATGGTGGATTTTTAAGATAAGTTTTAGTATAATGCTTGGGAGCACTGATGTTCCAGAGTCCAAACAGACCTGGTCGAGTTGTCACTCTGCTGAAGGTTTTCTGCTGGATGTGCTCTTCTCGCAGCTGTTTGCGGGTCAGTCTTCAGCTCTGGTTTAATCAGGTAAAGTAAGTGCTCCAGTAATCCACTGTTTGCAGCCGCGTCGTGGTGAGATACGTTTGAGTGTGTACGTCTTCTAGTCAGACTGAAGTCTTGAAGAGATTGGAGTGGCCTCCAGGTCAGAGGTCATATAAACACAGCTGGCACTCTCCTCCTGTGGCTGGCTTAAAAATGCTTACCCACCCCCTCTTTCTCTTTTTCTTTATCTGTCCATCCTTGTCTAAAATACTCCTAATTTTTCTCACTTCTGTCTTTCAGTCTAGTTTCCGTCTCTTCCTATTGTTCACTACAGCAGCTTTTTCTTGTCCTTTACCTGTTCTAATCCTTCTTCAGTCATTTCTCCTTTCCCAGCCTTTTTTTTTTAGCCCCTCTTCTTTCTATAACTGCTATTTTCTCCTTTACTCCACTAGCTTTACTGTTCTTTTCCCAACTCACCTTCATAACATTTGTTTGTCAATTGAACTGATTTTCCTGTGAATCACTCCTCTCCTCTTCATCACAGCTGTTCTATTTATTTTTCTCTCTGGTATTCATGCCAGAATGAACTTTCCCTCTGTTTTAATATCCTTCACATCTCAGCATTGTTATCAATAAATATGTCTTCACTTCTTTTGGTCTATTCTGTCTTACTGACCTGTCCTTTCATTTGAGACCTGGTCTGAGGTCTGCATTATGTGGCACAAAGCTTAATTGCTGATTCTTCCTCTAACAAGGGAATACTGTTGTCATTCAGGGATTTATGTGGGATATTTGTCTGTTTGAAGCTGTAATAATTTCCACACTGCAATCGGGGCCTTTCACAAAAATTCCTTACCTGGCTGCAGTATTGGTGCATAGTGACAACTCCAGTTCATCCTAAAGCAGTTGGATGGGGTCGAGGTCAAAGCTCAGAGCAAAAACAACAGTTTTGACATATAGCCGCAATTCTTTTGTTGGCAGAAGCCTTTTTATGCAAGAGAATGTGTCTCGTCAACTATTTAGAAACTCATCAAGAATGAAGATGGTATTCAGGTTTTTAACTTGGCCCCCAAATTACCCACACCAAGTTTTTATTAAAGATCTGTCTGTGAGATATGCTGGAAAATGAGTCAGATCCATGGATGATCTCACATCTGTCAGGACTGAAGATATGTCAAGATATCTGCAGCTAACCAACCAGTACCTTTTACCACAGGATACCTTCAGAGGCCCGAGCACGGCCAATCAGGTTGAATATTGATGTGTATCACTAGAATCTTCTACATTAACTGCCTTTTTTGTTTTTGTTGATGTTTACTTTGATCCCCATTAGCTGCAGCAAGTTGCTGTTGTTATTTGTCCTTGGTTTGAACTCATAACCCATTCAGCATCCCACACCAATGAAATAAGTATAAACAACCATCATACAGTGATGTAAAACATAAACGATATTCAACACCTCTCTTACACCCTCCTAGTGCACATCAGTTCTGTCACACATAGTTGTCCATTCTGCATCACTTCAGCATATACATGTTTACATGTCGCGGTATGTTTTTTAGCAGCCTGAAAATGTTGTAAAATGAGAAAGGATGCTGTTAATTGTTTGGTGCAGTTTTTAGTGCTTTGGCTTTACTTTGCTGTGGAAAGAAAAGAATCACAATAGAGACAACATCTGCTTTCATTTTGCAAATGGAGTTATTGTCAGTGTTTTTCATCCATCTTCCTTAATCTTTTACCATTTCGAATATTGTGTTTGTGCTGATATGTTACCCCTTTTTTTGACAGCTAACTTTCATTTGGTAGGCAGCAGCGTAACTCATCCTTCATAATATAGTTTAATAAATGGTGTTTTTTTGTTTTTTTTTAAAAAGTAGCATGATGTAACCTTCTATACACGTCTAGCTCATTTAATGGCACACTGGCATTTGTTATGTACATTTCTGGAGCTGTTGCTGCCGAGAAGTGTCCTAAGGTTGGGACTTGCACTTCATATTTTAACAAAGTCATGTCGTTTTAAACATGCTGATCCATCAAAGGAACGGAAGTGGACATTACTGAAGGAATAAAAGAAAATAAAGAGAGAACGCAACAGAGCAAATGATAGGGCAAGAGTCAACATGTTATCGACTGGAAATACCTGAGAGTACAAGTAAGATGCATGATGGATGCCAAATTAGCCTTTGTTAGGAGAGCCTCGCTGAGGAAATGTGTCAAAGTTCGAAGAAGTAGCGCTTCTTTAAGATGTGAACCTGATTCTGTGGTGAGTAGAAGTAGGGACCCTTTACAACACTGTGCTTTAAGTTTTAAATCCTTCTTCTTAATTAATAAAATGTTTGTGTATAAAGACCTTTTGGCTTGTTTATTTTGAAAAAAATACATGCATGGAGAGTTTTTGGGCTGTGATGGACTTATGTGAAGATATTTTGAAATCTATTATATTATACAAGTTCATGTCCTTAAGTGTCCTTTGCAGGATTGCGGTAAACAGCAACTGCATCCAGGAAACATACTGCTTAGGTCACATGTATGGAAATGTTACAAGAATAGACTGTTAAGGGAGGCTTTATAATAAAGGGAGCTTCCCCTTTGAGGAGGCCTTTCTCATCATACCTAAGTTCTGTCAGTCTCACTAAATATAATAAAGGTGGACTCTGCTGTCAGTCACTGCGTCATCTGATCTGTACTTTCAAGGGAAGTTTCCTTTCCACAACAAAGGTCAGTCCAGTTACCCCTGCTTCCATCATTCTTTCTCAGTTTTGCCAGTTTGCCCATCCATCACTCCCTTCATATTATAATGTAGGACGGAATTCTGTGTAGCCTCAAGTCTCTACAGGAGAATCCTAAGTGGATAACAGAAGACATGTCCGTCTTTTTGAGATGTTGTAATTAGCCAGTTTGAGGAGAAGATTTATAAAGTTGGCTTATTATTGAAATATCAAATGCGATCAACACAGTCTAAACTTACCACTTTAGAGAAAACCTTCTATTGTAACACAAGACTTTGGACTTCGACTTGCATTGTTGCATTGTCATAAGCATAAATGTTTTCATTTATACTTATGGGTTCCATACTGTACTGAAACTTAAAGCTTGTTCCTCTCTTTGAATGAAAGCTCCTGCTTAATGACAAAACATAAACATTATGAAGATGTCTCTTAGCATAAGCTATGCGGTGAGTTGCTCAGATATCATCTGCAATTTCAGGGTTTAGAAAAGCATTTAAGACAGTTGATTAAAAATCCTACACAGAAAAAAAAAAGGACGAAGTTATGGGTTCAGCTATATAAATGCTAACACAGCAAAAGGTTAATAGGAGGTTGCACTGTCTGTAGATGGATGCCACCTGAGAGAAAAAAATGTTATTATTGTGTAGTGTGAATGACTGATGCATGGGTGTAGTAATTGAGCTCAGACATTTCTACAGTAGGTGTGCACCTTTTTTTTTTTTTCCTGGGCGTTTTCAGTATTTGCAATAATAAATTGCTGGTCTTTTTCTTTCCTTTTTTTTTTCTTTAAGTTCTTTGATTATTTTGTCTCTAGAGGCGTGCCTACTACATGCGACTGGCCAGGTGCTTCACCTCTGCTTGAAGATGGTCTTTTTGGATTGTCCTTTACAGATGCCAGCATCACTTCACTCAGGTGGTTTGATTTATTCATGCTCACTCCCACTTAAAGTAAATTTACACCTTCACTACGCATTGTCTGCAACCAGTTCTACCTGCTTAATAGAAAAACTGTCCTGCTTCAAGATGGGCTGGGACATCCGCTTTGCATGCAAAGGCACTGTTCCACTCCTGACAACAGGTCACAGCTGCTAAATAAGAGACAGCTTCATCAGTCTTCATGTTCTTGAAGAATGGCCGTGCTGACAGACAGGCAGAATAAATTGGCAGGGATATCAAAGAAAGACAAGCTTACATTTCAGGATTTCTTTCTTTCCTTTTTCTCCTCTGTAAAGGTGTATTTTTATTCAAATGCAGAGTGGATGGGAGAGACTGCTGGCCTGGTGCATGTGTTTTGCTATGGAGATTGAATGCAAAGCAAAGAATTTGCATGTTCCATTTCTCCGTATAAACAAAGACATCACCCTCTGCATAACTGGGCTGTGGTGTGGAGCTGAATAGAGATATGCATCCTGGAAACTCCACAAATGAGGTTTTCATTGCAGCTGTGTGTAGTAAACTACAAACTTTGGTTTATTGAAGAAATGAACTGTCACGGCTTGTGGTGAAGGAGAGGACCGAAATGCAGGAAAAAGAAGCCAGAAATGCAGAATGAAGAAGTTTTAATGATATAACTCCAAACTTTTCCATGATTCTTATGGTTAGGATATGAGCATCTCCTGAGTTGGAGTCTGCATGTACGGGACCCAACTGTCCAGGTTCTGCTCATTGCTCTTATAGTTATGGGTAGTCTAGTTATACATTACTTATGTAGCAATGGGGATGTTACCTGATGCTGAGAAGTACCTTGCTCTATTTCTCTAATATATTAATGTATAAATATATGACAATATTGCTGTCTCCAACTTATTTCTCCTTTTTTCCGCAGGTCTTCCTGAATAAGTGCAGTTGTACATGTTGATCTGTCTTTCCTGTCGTCTCCACCCCAACCAGTCGAGGCAGATGGCTGCCCTCCCTGAGCCGGGTTCTGCCGAAGGTTTTCTTCCTGTTAAAGGGGAGTTTTTTCCTTCCCACTGTCGCCTTGTGCATGCTCAGGATGGGGGATTGGATCGAAGTCATGACTCGATGCAATCAGTTGGTTTCTATTATAGGATATGTATGAATTGGCTCGAAATGATATGTATGTAAAGTGCTCTGTGACAACTTTGTTGTGAAGTGGTGCTATACAAATAAAGCTGAATTGAAAAAAAAAAATTGAAAAACTAAACTTAACTGAAGGGACACAAGTACGAGCGGACAATAAACAGAACTGAAACTGAAATACTGGGGAACAAAACAAGACTCAGGTGAATTGATGAACTAAAGAGAACAGGTGAAAACTATGAACAGGAACAAAGGCTACACAGAAAACAATGCAAGGAAACTGAACAGGTAAAAACTACTAAATAAACATGAAACTAGAACTAAAGACACAACACGAAAAACATCATGAAACGTAATATCATGACATAAACGACACAGAAATGTGTATAAATTAGCATCAAAATCACAAATGTTCAACATGACCCATTGGCTTATGTAAAGTCTGCTGCATCTGCTGATAGAAATCATGCAACACATGAAAACCACTCTGGCTTATGTTTAATAGAAAATTTTCACGCCCTTAAATCAGGAATATCCAGCTCCAGTCCTCAAAGGCCGCAATGTTGCAGGATTTTTTTTATTTAATTTTCTTTTTTTTATCTTTTACTGACTTAAATGTCTTTTAAACTCTATGGTAAACCAAAAAGGTCTACTTTAATAAGATTTCTGGAATGTCACTGCTAGAAAGTGAACAGAAAACATACCCAGGCCTTAACTTACTGCTGTAAGGTCCCACCAATTGCAACATTTACCATTTAAATCAGTTGCTAACCACTCATGTACAGGGTTGCCAGCTAAAGACACTGAAAGACTGGCAGAAAGTGAAGTCTTGCTGGAAACACACATTGCAGCACATGACATGAAGTTTCATACATTTTCAACACACATTTTCAGCTCTGCTATTGACTAAACACCTTCACGAGTGAGTTTTTTTTCGTGAACTGGGACTGTTAGGATGCTTGTGGAAAAAAAAAGGAGAAAGCAGTATATTAAGTCCAATTTCCATAAGCCTGGCCCTAAATTGGTAGTGCTTTAAGTAAAACCTTAAGGTAGTGGAGGTCAGATTGGAGCCAGGGAGATCAGGAAGATATATGGCGACATCAAAGCTGTTCTTTGCACCTCACAAAACCTCAATGGTATCAGAACATAACAATTTAGAGGGGTAGGAGGCCATGGGAAATCTCTTCCTGGCCTTTAGTGTTATGCATGCTTGTGCATTTTACAGGAGAGCATTAATATTTATGTCTATGAGTCGTATCGGATTGAAAGCTGTTTTACATACTTTGGGAACTCATTTAAACAAATTTGATCATGAATACAGTATAACAATAATGCATTTTGAGGATAAATGAGAATAACATGAGTATTAGTAGAAAATAACATTTTTATTTATTAAATTTAACTTTGTTCTGTACTCCAAAATGACACACAATTTAAAGCATTTGTACAACAGCTTGTTGAAGAGCAAATTAAAATCAGCTTATGATATAACACACCAACCATCCAACAACAGTAAAACAGAAGCAAACAGACTGCTCATATCTCACAAAGAACCTAAATTATCACTTTATAAAAAGTAAATGTTTATTGGGAAATGTTGCAGAAGATGGTTATGAAGTCAAAATCTGTTTGTTTTTTTCTTAATTTAATGTTGATTATTATCTTGATCCAAAATTAGCTCACATGCTCCAGTCTGACTGTAAAACTACACATAACATATTAAAACCAGAAGTCCCCCAGTTGGGGGGAGGGGGTCGCTGATGTGTCTGTAAAGTACCCTGAGATTATATAGTTGTGAAGTTGCATCATATATATGAAGATGATGACAGATGTATCAAAAAACGACCAAAACGGCCATTTTGAACACTTTGTCTAAATTGTCTGTATGAAAACCTCTCTGGGCTGCACGGTGGCACAGTGGTTAGCACTGTGGCCTCACAGCTAGAAGGTCACTGGTTTGATCCTTGGCTGGAGAGGGGTTTGGTCAGTGGCCTTTCTGTGTGGAGTTTGCATGTTCTCCCCGTGTCTGCGTGGGTTCTCTCCAGGTACTCCGGCTTCCTCCCACCATCCAAAGACATGCACGTTAGGTTAATTGGTCACTCTAAATTGCCCCTAGGAATGATTGTGAGCATGAGTGGTTGTTCGTCTCTCTGTGTGTGGCCCTGCGATGGACTGGCGAGCTGTCCAGGGTGTGCCCTGCCTGTCACCCAAAGCCAGCTGGGATAGGCTCCAGCTTCCCCGCGACCCTGAATTGGATTAAGCGGTTTAGAAAATGGATGGATGGAAAACCTCTCTGATTTGGTTCTACTTCACTTTATCAGAGGTGAAATTTTAAGAGATAATTTTCACATATTGTGATCTGATAGTGGTTTAGAACTACGGATATTCATTATTTAGTAACACATACACAGATATGTACACATTTTTCAACATGGGTATGCAATTGTTGAACAAAGGTCCAAGAAAAAAAAGCAAAAAAAAAAGGGCAAAGAGACAGATTTTTTATGGATGGGGAAATCAACACTTATTTTTACCCTGTATTTAAAATGGTATACTCCAAATCTTCTTTTTTATTTCAAAATGAAAAAAATATTAAAACAACGTAAGTATTTTTTTCAATAAACAAAACAGGCTTTTGAAGTTTGAAAAGGGGTTTTTGGAAGAAGAAGAAGTCATGTAAAAAAACAGCACTTGACTGTAAGGTGGAAGTTTTCTACTCGGGTTTATGTCCCATATGAAGCGGCTCAAATCAACAACTGATAAACTAAAAATTGTTATCAGTCTTTGCAATTGAAATGTATTTATCTGCAACGAAAAACAACTATTCCCTGTGCCAGCACCAGCCGCTTTGGGCTGTACAGAGGATGTCTGCCACATGACTTATTACTCACAACATATATAATTAAAACTGATTACATCCCAGTATCACTGGCTCTGCCTTTCCTTGTGACTTTTTGCCTTCGTTTGATGTTACACTCTGCAAGCTTTTCAGAAGCACGAGTGTGTGACTTGATTTTGCTTAGGCTAGCTTTTCTCTCCTAAAGGAGAAAATTGCTCGTGATTAAAGAGAAAAGTCAACATTTGCTGCCAGTTGGGAACTCTGTGGCACAATAAAAGTATTCCTATAAATACAGAAATATCTGAACTGGAGCTGAATAATTTCTTCCTCTAAGACTGCTGAAGAAGAATCATTTACACACACACACACACACACATCAACTGATTTGTATCAGCTGGCTTTTGGCAGGTGAATGACAGAAACACGCTGAGGCTTGATGGTTGTATAAAAAGCCAACATAAAATAGCTCCTATATAGCATATTTAGCAAGGTTTGTAAAAAAGAAACATTTGTTAAAAAAATGTTTACGATGTGGGACCATGGAAGAAGTGGATTAAATAACTCGGATCAATGTATTAATGCTGCGTGTCGTAGTGTTCTCCATTCTGGGGATTCCTCTAAACCATGTAATACATGGCTTCTCATTGTTTAATCCTTACGTGTGTGTGTGTTGTGTGTGTGTGTGTGTGTGTGTGTGTGTGTGTGTGTGTGCGCGTGTGTATTACACAATATATATACAAAAATACATAAATGAAAACTTTCTTGGCCAAATTTTGGCGTGTTTAAATGATTGTGGAGTAAATCCATGGAGGATGCAGGTGTGACAGAGATACCGTTGACAGCTTTTTGAGGTAGTCTGTCTTGATTTATTCAGATGTGGCGACTGAAGCTAGCGCACACGGACTCAGTGTGAGCCCTTTGTGAGCTGTGACTGGAAAGATCGGAGAAAAACAATTCATAGAAGAATGCATAAAAAAAAACAAGCCAAAGAGCAGAGAATGGCAGGGGAAAAAAACTAAAACAAAAAGGCCAAAGACTTTACCTGGTCTTACCATAAGTCCTTTCTGCTATCTGAGCCAAATACCGACACCTAAGTGGCCCTCATTTGGCCCGTTAGAGGCCAGCCTGGTTATTACATGTGGGTGAAGTGTAAGCAAATACAGTAGAGGGGATGTGCCTGTTAAAGCGGGGATTGGTTGGATTTGGTGCAGCACAAATGTAATCCTGTCTCTCTGCTGTTTGAGATTTACCTCTGTTTATGAACCCATGTGTGAAGATTTTACTCGAGACCTGGAGCTGCAGCATCTTTGAATTTGTATCATAAAACTGTGTTGGCAATTTGCTTGGACAGTGACACATTGCGTTGCGGAAGAGAGAGTTCACATCCGTGTCTCTGATGAATCCCTCTAACTCCTTCTGGGGAGTGAAGCAGTCATTTTGGTTTCCTTACTGCTCAGCTTGAGGTTCTGGGTGTGTGTTAAAAGCAGCAGCAGAGAAAAGACATAGCCTCACTGCCTTAGTAGCCTTCACACAGGCTTCACACACAAAGTACAGACAAAAGTCTGAGCTTACATCTGTAAATACGCCTCAGTGGAACTGCTTGTTGTAATCCTGTGAGCCTTCACAATCCGTTAGTACAAAGGGAATTGATGATAGGGTATTATAGCAGTATACTAAATATGGCCCACCCTTAGAAGTACCTGAAATGATGCATTAACTCTGTTTCCTTAGATGCAACTGAACCAACACTGCTTTGCTTCTTAGCTTGCAATTAGATCATAGATCACTCACGAGATGAAACTACAGTGTGATTAGCATCCTTGTTTAGATTTGAACCACTTGAAGAATAATTAATGTTTTGCGAAAGTGTTTGTGATTCATTTTTATCTTATGGTGTAATTAAAATAATAATGTTCAGCAAAATCTGCATACCTATAAAGTAAAGTAATGATACATGTAATACCTGCTCATCATGGCCCACAGCTTCTTAAAACATGGACTGTGACAGCATGCTTATTATAGTTATTAATGTATATTTATCTTCCCTATTATAAGATTAGATATAGTTTGAATAATGAAGTAATTAAGTGAAAATATCCCCAACAATCATTAAAGTTTAATATAAAGCCATGCTTGCCATGAGTTGGATTATTGATAGGAAAGTTTTTACATAGAAAACTATTTTGTTTTGGGTTAAACTTTATGGTTCTTTATATACATATCCTTGTAATGTGGCATATTTTCATAAAGAGCAGTAAAGAAACAGTATTAACAACTATAAACATGTAGTAGACAATATTAAAAAAACTACATCTGTAGGAGCAGGCTATTAAATCTGTTCAGACGGCAAAGTACTTCCATCCATAGTTATTCTAATTTTCTACCTTTTTATGCCCCACTTGTTCTTGCATGACCACACAAACTCTGCAATGTTTCACAAAAACAGCTTTCACAGGCATTTTATTTAATTCCCTTTCATTTATCAAACTATAAACACAATTCTTCTTCTTACGTACTTTATGTTTTGTAAAATGTTATTTTTTTCTTGGTTGAATATTATGAAGTAATTAAGATATAACTTATTTAACAAAGTAATTAGAGAAGTAGTTTTGAACTTTTTATTTTTAATAATTAAGAGTTTGTTTTTTCCCCCCCAAGTCTCCTAATTATAATTATATTACACTATACACAATATATATTATTATATTTGTAATGAAATAGCAAGTCATCTATTTTTAAGGGGAAACTAGCCGAAGAGCTTTTGAATGTTTAAATTCAAAAGGGAATCATATTGCTGCTGATTTGTATCAGAAAACCCACATTTGTTGTTTTCTGTTTCAGTCTACAGCATCTGGATGCAGGTTATCTTGTCAGCACTTATCACATCTCTATAAAAAAAAAAAAAAAGCAAGTTCTGAAGATTAAATGTGGTTTTACATCCATCTGGTGGCTCATCTAGCAACAAAATATGCAACAAAGAAAGAATCAAATACAATATCAGAAAATAAAATATTTTCACACAAATTTCGATTGGATTTGGAATGAATTGCAGTGGTTGCCGCGGTGATAGTTGGTTGTCGCGTCATCTGCGATGAGGAGAAAATAGCCAGCTTTGTGTCCAAATTGCCAGCAGAATGAGTTCACTACATAATGTACTACATAGTGTAGCCCTATGTAGTAAATGAGGTGTTAGTGACGAGTGGGGAAAATCTGACACAGTTGTAAACTGTGTTACAATTCAGGACTCTTTGCAGTGCGGATTCGTTGGCTACATACATCATGGTAATGCGCCAAGTGATGTCCTCCTTTGCATTCACCCTTCAAATGTGCACTTTGTTTGGCTCCAGATTAGCTTGAAACAAAGCAGCAAGCAATGCATCATGTACAGCCTCTTTTCTCCAGAATTTAGTTTGCAGTGATTTTAATTGATTTCTTTTAAAAAATGTGTAAATAAACTTGCCCGAGCATCTCTACCAATTAGTTTAGATTTGTAAAACCCAAACTGAACTTTATTATACCACTACTGCTTCAAATTTCAACCATCTAGCTGTTGTTACACTATTATTAACTTCTTTTTTGTAAACATTTTTAATGTCTAAAAAAACATTTATTCTGATTATTCTGATTATTTATTATTAACGGAAAAACACAAAGAAACATTTTTTTCTGGCCTTTTTGTTAGTGTCAAAGTTAAAGGGTTGATGTGATGTCATTTATTTTTTCATATTATTGACCTGCAGTTTTCAATTCAACTTAACAATAAATGTCTTATTTTCTTATACTGGATTTTAATTTATTTTGTTTTGTAGATTTTTTTTTAATGAGCAGCAAGCGGTTTATATGTTAAGTTACAGACTGAATACAGCTTCATCAGGAAACCAGTATGGGTGCTCACTTTTCGGCTTACTGAAATTAAGTGGCTCAAAAGAGGATTATTAAGGAGAAAATACTATCACTTTTATCACACACATGTCAGACAATATAAGCAGGTTCTAAGTTAAATAAAAGCAACATCATAAAAATCCTCTGGCTTAATTAAATGCTCATTTGGAGTCCAACAACAACAACAACAACAACAACAACCTGCCTCAACAGGATAGTAATAACTTCCAAAACTATTTAGTAGGAGTTCAGTGCCTTCGAATGGCTGCTTAATCCCAGCTGCACAAAAACAATGGAGGATTCACTCGGTGGTATTATTGCCTCAAGTCAAATGTTTTGCCTGTTTGTCACAGTCACACTGACAAGACCAGCGTCTGACTCACACAGACACACACACCATACACAGAGCGTGCACTACAACAAACCACAACCAGAGGCATGTGCATACAAAGAATTGGGACCGACACACACACACACACACACACACACACACACACACACACACACACACACACACACACAAATACTCAATCACAAATGGAGTGTCAAAGTGTCAGTGGAGCATTTGAAAAGCTGCAGTAATAACAGTTAAGGCAGGGCGTCAGCGTGATGCAAGACTGACACTCTTAACCTGCCTCTATCAACACACATGAGCAGCCTCACTGGCAGAGCAACAATTCTCTCATGGGTCTAGTCAAAACAAAATGCACTGTTCACACACTCTGCACTGGCCAGAAAGCTGGGCTCCTTTACACACAATGTCTGTTTGTTGTATCCACACAGAGAGTACAAAAACAACATGCTGTTCTCATGAAATCAAAAGACTCCCTGAATCCGGGTGAAAGCCCTCGTTTCCTTTTGATTTCACCTGTTAAATCCACGTTTAACAAGAAGGGAAAGACACAGAAAATAATGTTTACAAAAGGATTTTCAAGCCCTGAGAAGGTTTAGATGCTGACTGTGAATAAGACTGTATTATTAACACTTCTTAATTTCACAGTAAAGAAGAGTAAAATCTGAGCCAGGATCCGCATAAAGTTAGAAAAAAGACTAAATAGTTATTTTTAAAATTACATTGGAAATGTCACATAGCTAAATGGTGGATACAAAATGCAAAAAATGACATTTTAAATTCTCTTCGTGCAGAGAATTTAGATTATATCAGTCCACGAAATGCAGGTAAATCACTTCTTTAACATTAAGATTAAGCATTAAAATGTATAACTACCTCCATCCTTTTAAAGAACAATGTTAGCAGAAGTCCGCCTGATGAACAGCGTACATTATTTCCGCTCTGAAAGATTCATAGCGATATCTTACACCCTTCTTGTGTTCACATTATGAAGCAGGGTGTAAGTAGCATGCTGGTAAATGTTTTATGAATCTATATCCATTTTGGTGAGCTGCATGTGCTAAACTACATGCATCAATGTAACGATGGAGGGCGATAGCCTGGGCTTGTCAGAAGAGGGTAATGAGTGATGAAAAACTTTCCACAAAGATCACTAGTGAAATATTTCTGATTGTGTGTGATGCTGCCGAATTTAATTGAGGCTGAAATGCTTCCCAAGGCAAACGTGTTGACATATGCCTGTGATTTGAACGGTTTTAACATGTTCGCTGCCCTTGTATCTCTGACTATTAGTGCTTCTGATTTTGCCTGTTTTGCAGATTTAGCTTTGCCAAAAAAAAAGCAAGTAAAGTAAACAAAAAAAAAGTATATTCTGGCTCTTGAGATCAGTTTCTACATGTTGTGATGACATTTGATGACTTTTAATAATATTTTAAATCCACATCCATGGTTTTCTTTAACTCACTGTTTTTTTTAAAGTGGGTTTATTACATGTAGAGAATAAATGTAGCAAGCTTTATCATTGGTAATAAAGAGTTTATTTGGAACATAATGCTAAAAAAAAGCTTGATATTCACATGGTAACTTGAACTAATTAAATCCAGGAGTTGTAAACAAACAGAAATGGGCTTTTAAAGATCAGTTTTAGGTCTAATCCCACTTCCTGCCAGTGGTTTTTCCACTACACAGCCTTACCCTTCTATTATCCAGGAGTAAGAAGCCTTTTTACAGCTGAGATCAATACATTCTTTTTAACCATTGGAGGTCAAGACTCAGGACCAAGTGAAAGAACTGTGACTAGACAGTTTATTCCCCTCCCCAGAAAAAAATGTGATTTATTGGAGATTTTCCAACTTTTGGTACGGCGCTGTTTGTTTTTCCTCACTCTGGAAACATCCACAGTATCTATTGCATTACTGCTGTGGAACTTTTACTAATCATCTGATAAATGAAAGTCAAGATTTAAAGCACACTTTAAATAAATGCAACTTAAATCAATCTGTTGAACTCTTTGCGAGTAGTGCAGTTAAATGTGCAGGAAAAAAGTAGGAAAAACAACTACTTTTAGACATTATCACTGCCTACATTAGCTTCCCTTTCAAACCATGGGTCGTTGCCCCCTGAGTAATTTAGTGCTTAATCAACATTACCTGAGAAAAAATAGGAATGATTTTTGTGTTACATCAACATAGGTGGGGGAGTTGAAGGATGGTATGATTATCACTGAAGATTTTCCCTCGAATCCTCCTCTCTGTCTCTTTTATTGTCTGTGCTTCCCATCTCTACATGACAGATACCCTGCAGGGTGGACCTGTCAATTACCACTGTCATTCCAGTATGTGGAGAAACACACCAGTATTACACGGCAGCATTACATTCAAACGTGCACAGTGAGTGGCTGCAGTAAATGTAACAAGATGGTAACAGTGGTGCAAATAATGGGGTTAGAGATAAACTGCTACTGTTAATGTCTGGTAACACAAGCAGGTAGACATGAACAAATTAGGGCTTGTGTACGCATGTACATTCAAAGAGTAGTCAAAGAAAGGTACTAGAACATGCTGGTACATCCAGCCAACATTTTTTAACATGAGTGACAGAGATGATCTCGTCAACAGTTTTCCACCCTTAACCTTAAGTGTCGACCCGTTTTAGGTTTTAACTGTATAAAAGAATCACTTAAAATTTGTTCATCACATCAAGTTTTTTCTTTTAGCCTCATCAGCAATCCTGATTTTCACAAAATTAAACAAACAAACAAAAAAACATCAACATTCTTTTCACTACATTATGAAATGCTCTGATTGTCAATATGTCCTTTGTGGTGTTAGTGTCGGTTTCAACCCAGGTATAAAAGATAAGCTTATAAAGCAACAATCAGAGCCAAAATTAAAATCATAATGCACTGTCAGCCAACACACTGGCAGCCACCTCTTCTCCCAATAATGTGAGCTTCAAGTGATGTTCATGTGCCCAGTAGTCAGGCCGCCTGGAGCTAAAAAAAAAAAAAAAGAGGTGTCAGGTCTGCTCAAGCAGTTAAGCAGAAAAGACAAATGTATTGTGTTTCCAATGAAAGAACGACCAATGCAAAGAACACACAAAATGTGTCACTTTTTGCCACAAAGCACGGTGGTGTAGTGGTTAGCAGCCTGACAGCAATAAGGTGACTGGATTGAGACCCCTCTGAGTGGATGTTTGAACAGTGGTCTGGGAGTATGCGATAACAAACCACATATACACGGATAGAAAATGCAAAGTCCATACAGAGAGGCTACTGTTCGAACCTTACCCCAGCTGAGGGTCTATGCTTCTTTCTTTTTTTTAAATTTTAAATGTCTTGAATAAAATGTAAATGAGTCAAAATGGACCCATAACCCATGGTCATTGTTATAGTTATTCATTTTAAAATAAAAAATGAATTGAGAAAATTCAGTTCAGAGATGTGTGCTATACCTCTCAGTAATATTCAGGTAACACAGGTAATCAAAGTTGAGTTAGGTCCCAGGATCCCAAAAACAACAAAATAAAACAAAACATTCTTTAGCAAAGTTCTCATAGTTTTACAATCAACTTGATTGAATAAATATTGAATAAATAACCAATAAATAGAGGTGTGAAGTATCTGCAGCATGGAGCTGTTTACTCTTACTCTTAAGTGGCATTTAGAGCCTGGATGGAGAGAAGACAAGAGAAATAATTTTATTTTTAGTAGCAGAAGGAGGAGAAAGGTGAAGACCAGAGGCACCTAGCTTGTATTTGTGGTTCAGAGGATGTTTTTTGTCTATAAAAATGACCTTCACTTTCTTCATCACTGTGAAGTTAAATATGTCCTCCAGGCCACTAAATTTCAATCCAGCTACTTTAGGGAGCTCTGTTGCTCAATGGTAAGGTTTCCATAGCAACAAATGATTATAAAGGAAATGCCAGATTCAATATAGGAGCAATAAAACACTTTTATAGCAAGTTTATTTAAACAAAAAAAGGTTTGCTGGCCTTTCTTGCAAAGCCAACTTATTTTCAATAATAGAGCCAAGATATTTATAGCTGATCTCCAGCTTAATTGACTGGTTATTGATAAGTCTACACTTAGGAACTTGAGACTGTCCTCTAAAAGTCAGTCCAATGTACTTTTTATTTTAGACTCTGATTTGGTGGGAGTCTTCCTCACACCAGCACATAAAATCCTCGAGAGCCTTTCCATGACCAACTTTGTCATCATCGCTCAGCAGGCCAACTTTAATTCAATTGTTTGCATACTTTATAATAAAACTCTCTGTGATGTGGCTAAAACAGGCAAGTGTATAAAATATATAAAAGCAGATAAAACACAGCCTCGATGAGCCGGTGGAGGATGTTAGCCGGCCGGACAATGTTCCATTCACCCGCACCTGCTGTGATCTGTTTGTGAGGAAACCTAAAATCCATCTCAGGTATGCATCAAGACCAAAGGAATGAACAAGTTTATCGGCTAAGATGTGAGGCTGAAACGTATCACAAGCTGACGAGAAATCAACATTCTTACTCAAGATGCCTGTACAAGATTCAGTAAAGTAGAAGTGGCCTCTTGTACAGAGAAATTAAAGAGGATGCAAAAGTTTAGCTAATATCTGACTAGTTGTTTCATCAACATAGAGGTTAAAGCCACTGGTCGACATGGGATTTTTTCTTTTAGCAACAGGCTCTACAATAGACTGCTTCCATAAGGATGGACATATTGAAAATAAATTAAAAATAGGCCCAAGCTGCTCAGCACAGCCTTTTAACAGATGACCTCCAACATGGTCGGGGACGGGGCTTTTTCTAGGTTTACATTTCTTGCAACACTTAATCATGTCATTTTCAGTAAAAAAAAAAAAAAAAGAAGGAATTCTGGGAAGGAGCATGACAATGTTTTTATCTCAGCACATTTGGTACTAAAATCACATCTGTCTTTGAGAAAAACACTGTTACATGAAAATCCTTCTAAAGTTTGAACAATTAAATGATGAGATATAAGAGTAGATGAGTGGATAAGTTGCCTCGTTTAGTAAAATTTTCTTTGTTTTTAGAAATTGTTATCATAGTCAAACGCTTGTTTATCAAGTTAACATGCAACGAATATGGAACTGAAATATTGTGGACTAGACAAACTGGTCAACTTCTCACAAGTATCATGAAGAGAAAATAAATTTAAATGAAAAGCAAAACAAGTGTCAAAAATATTGCATGATTTCACATAGAAAAATAAAAATAGTAACAAGAAGATAAAGGTTAATAAATTAATGTTTGTAACATGTGCAATTATATACAGCAAGATTAAGATAAATATACGACAGGGTCCAGAGGTAAACAAATGTGACTACTTTTTGTCTTCAAAGCGTCTGTGTGTGACGTATCGGTGACAGATAAGGATAGCTATGACAAATAAAAGGATAAATGCAGTGGATTGACCAGTTTATGGTGAGTTTAGGAAACTGGCAGCCTGCTTGCTGGCGCAGCAAAATAAACCAGTCACATATTTTTTGGTAGAGTTTGTTGTGGAATATTCTATACTTGTGATGTAGGTAGTGTCACGGAGCAGTGCCTGGTCTGGACTTCCCATTGCAGACGACGGGACAGTTGGTCGTCATCTGGTTTGGCGTTCGCTCAAAACGAGGGGCGGGTAGGAATTTTCTCTGAAAAGGCCAGACTTGCAGAGTTTTTTGCCTACCCAGTGGGATGTCAACGATGAGGCAGTTTCATAGGACTTGATGTGTGTTTTAAGTGTTTGCTTGTCTTGTTGTGTCGGTTGTAAACCAACAGGGGTGGATACGTGGGAGTTAGATTGGTTCAAGGTCATTTCCAACTTTCTGTGCCGATAAAAACCAAGAGGTGCTTGATATGGCGACCAGCAACAACATCAGTCAGCAACAATCAGCTTGGACAGTGATTAATTAGCAATCTGTGTAAGATGAGACATGATTTCCCATGTAAAGACGTGTTGCTGCAGAGATGGGCCAATATGAGCAGTAGGCTTCTTCTGAAGGGAGGACTTCCTTGTCCCACTCTGAAGCTATGTTAGTCTGTGTGATCAAGTAGCCTCTTCTGCTATCAGTGGCTGTGTCCTCTCTGCTGCATCAAGATAGTGCTGATGTGCGTCGGGTGGAAACACAAGTATTGCCAAACCACCACCAGCTCTGCATTGATTGTGTCGAATCCAACTTGTGCCATTAAGGTATGGGACTTCATTGCATTTTATTTTTCACCACTGGGACCAATGTATTTTGTAATTTTAAAAAACAAACTGCAGCAGCGTTTTCCTCACTTCCTGTTAAATAAATTAAAGAGTTTCAACTTCCAGTTGTGAATGAAACATCACACACAGACAAACTGATGGCCCTGCACTCATTCAACATACTCTCGTTGCCAATTTGTTGGAACTTTCATACTTCTGCTGCGACAAATGCGTCTACAGGTTCAACCTGTTTCTGCTTTTGACATGGTAATGTCATAGCCTGACAGCTACTCACTTTTGGATCTAATTACATGGAATCCTGTAATTACCAAAGTGGAATTAAACAGCAATGAAACCACAGTGTCATGTGTGTAAAACAGGCTAAAACTGTTGGAAAGCACATCCATCCATGCTTTACTATGAATGACACAACAAGTGTATAAAGTTGACATAATTATTATTATTATTTTTAAATGATAACAACAACAACAACAACAACAACAATAACAATAATAATAATAATAATAATGATGATAATAATAATAATAATAATAATAATAATAATAATAATAATAATAATAATAATAATAAACAACTTCATTTTCATGGAAATCCATCAAGTAAAAGAAGACCTTTCTTAAAACAACATAAGTGTGAACATCAGAGTCGCGCTACAGGAAATGTTGTTCCAGTTGATGACACCAAGTACTGTAGAACCGACACAGTCTGCAGCCACTAAATAAATCCTCCGACATTCTTCTTGGATGAGATGGTTTGTGACATTTCTGCGTTCTGCTGGATACGCATGAAAGAGATCTGCTGCTCACAACTCCTTTGTGAGTCACACATATGTCAGTACACTGGTACTGTCAAAAAGCATCACGTTAATTCTACAGATCATCCTGTGTGTGTAATTCATATTTGATATTTGGTTTTTTTTTTTGAGATGTTGTTGGTTTTAAAGTACAAAGTCTGAGTTTTCACTCTTTTTTTTAAATTTTTTTTTATTTCTCTCAATCTTTTTTCACCATAGTGTGTTAAAGCATGATTCAGGGCAACTGGTCTGTCACTGCTAATGTTTATATGTACCATGTACCCCAGACTGCCCGTCCTAAACTAGTGATTTAAAGTCAGATAAGTTTTGCAAATGTGTTTGAGGCTTTTTAAACAACAAACATTGATTTAGACTATAACACAGACTACAGGAGCATAAAATATCTACATCTTTGAGAGAAATGTTGCAGAAAAACATACTAAGTCATGTTAATACTATACAATGAAAGAATTTTGTTTGTTCAAGTGTGGCTGTCAAAATACAACTGCAGCACATGGCGATATTTCAACATCACGAGATGTTGCTTTTCACAGCAAATTAACTTTTGACAGCTGCTGCCAAATGACTGCAGACATCTGTGGATTTTCATATATCAAAACATTTAGTCGTAGTAAAAGTAAACTTTGGGCACGGTCGCCTCAGGACATGAATGTTTTTGACTGAATGAGCTATCTGAAGTTTTTCTCTTTTTCCTCTGCAGATGTTGTTTGTTCTTTTCTGAGAATCGAACACGTGACACTGGAAAAGATAGTAAAAGACATCACCACTCTTCAGGCTTTTCAAATCGCACTTAACATCCAGAAGTACCAGTTTAGCTGTTTATCAGCTCTGCTTTCAGGCAGAACATCAGACGATTATGTTGTTTTACAGTTAAAGCCTCCTGATGTAAAAGATGTAAAACTTTTAAGTCATTTTTAAAAGGGTGAAGCATGCCATTGAAGACATGACACATCTGTCATCTAAAGTTTTAAAGGGTTTAACATTGTGAGAGTAAGATTAGCGCTCGGATAAATAAATAATAAACTAATAAACTGTTAGATATATTAGCTTGTGTTCCTCTCTGCTCATTCTTCCTCGCTCTCAGAAATAGTAGTGGGTCATTTTATCATGTTCTGTGATGTTCTCCATAAACTGCTTTAGGTTCATAAATCAGTGGTCATAAATCCGTCTACTTCCCATTTCTGTATCAAAAGAATCAAATTCATGCGTTTTAGTCAGAAGACCATAACACGAACATGTCAGGTTTGTCCCCTTTTGGAAAGAAAACATAGAACACTTCTAAAAATCTTGGAAATTTCCAAAAGGAAAAAAAAAAATTCTTGACTTGGATAAAATCTGGATAATTAAATCAGCCATTTTCCTCCTGTATTACTCTACAAAAGTTTTGGTTATACATGTGATTTCCTCAGGAACCAGAAGATGAGCTGATTTTCCAGTTTAACCTTTTGTATTTTATGTTTTTTTTTTAAAAAATCTTACTATTACTTACTATTAAACTCTTTTTAAGGTGAATTGCACTTACTGTATCATTTACTTTTTCTATTTATCACAAAGGCAGACTTGTGTAATTATGGATACATTTCTGTTTAATTTTATATTTATTCATTCTTCAGTGAGTGGTAACATATTGAATGACTCACTAATATCCACTGAGGGGGTTATTTACAATAACAGCATGGTCAGTAATAATTTAAATGATAATACGTGCATCATTGTATATATACACACAGTTAGTTTGGCCAGTGACGTCATTGTAATGTCACTCCATTGCAGGGCGTCACCATAGCAACGCGTCAATCAACTGATTGAGATCAGCTGGATTTTGACAGGTGAACAGGAGAAACGAGCTGCAGCTTGACAGCGGTTGTTCAGCATAAAAAGTACATCGAGGCCAACATGAAATAGTTCAAATACGTTATCATATTGAGGAAGTCTGTATTAAAGAAATATAAATTTGTTATAAAATGTTTACTGCGTGGGACCATGGTATAAGCGGATTAAACAACTCGGATCTGTGCGGTCAACCGTTATAATGTTGCGCTCTGCGTTGTGATGTTCTAGACTCTGTGTCGTTCATTGGCGCTTCCATTGGACCCTCCAACTCAATCTGTTGGTTTCCTCTTATAGGCTATTATGAATTGGCTTTCATTATGTTGTTTTTTTCTGTCCGTAAAACGTCTTGAGATGGTATTGCCGTGATTCGACGCTATATAAATAAAGTTAAATTGAATTGAATTGAATTGAATTGAATTGAATTGAATTGAATTGAATTGAATTGAATTGAATTGAATTGAATATAATCGTCTCATGCACGGCTCCTCATTGTTTAATCCTTACATATCATCATTCACCGACATGCAAGAAAAACACTTGTAAATGGGTGTCCCCTGCAGTGACCACCATACATAAAAAGGGCGAAATTCCTATATCTACTTTATTAGTTTTCATTCTTATCGTTCATAAGTTGAAATGTTCTCCTTTTCACTGCCTGCACTAGACCCAAGCATTAGTAATCCTCCACGCTAAATGGTGGCAGAGCTGTTTTTGTCCAAATGATTCTTTTAAACCTTTTTTCGGCAGAGTACCTTCTATCTGTAACCATGAAGTTTTATTTTAACAGGATTTGTACTCTTTAAAACTTCCATCAGACTTGTTTAAATGCCAATGGGTGAAGGTTTCCCCACTAATACAGATGTAATCCTTCTCTAACACACCAAAATCAAATCAAGCGGCTCATTACCAGGACCCTGAATGACATGAGGGACGAGGGTATACTGTCATATAATTCAGGGCATCCCTGCTAAAATTTTGCAAGCCACTGAAATGTAAACATTTTCCTCAGTGCAAAGAAATTTTTAAATGACTCAAAAGAGTTGTACAACAAAATTACAATCACATACAGAGTACCACAGTAATATAACTGTGAAGTGTGACTGCTGCATGTTGACTCAGACCAATGTTAGACTAAACAGACTACACCATGGGTGGCCAGCTCCAGTCCTCGAGGGCCACAATCCTGCAGGTTTCGATGTATCTCTGTTCCAACACACCTGACTCAAACTAATCACTCATTGTGCAGAACTTCATTAACTGTTAGATCCATTTAATGGAAGCCAGATGTCTTGGAACAGGGATGCATTGAAAACCTGCAGGACAGCGGCCTTTGAGGAACAACGTTGGCCACCCGTAGACTAGCAGAGTGGAATCAAACCAGCGTCATCTTTTTTCATTACCCTAATGTGATACTTAAATGGTAATAAATAAGCATAACATTTTATCCAGAGGAGCATCTGCTATTTTGCTTTTGTGCATGTCGATGTATAGGGTAATAATTGATGATGTAAAAATATTTAGAAGGTGGAAAAACCATTTATTAATTCATTTTCTATACCACTTAGTCCAATTCAGGTTTGCAAGAAAGCTAAAGCTCATCCCAGCAATTAACAGGTCCCCTCTACTGGTCTTTTAAACAAATGTGTAAACTTATCTCTGCAGTGTGAACATGTTTCTGCTGCAGATAGATTTAACAACAGATGTCAGACTGTCCAGGTAACAAGCTTTTTCCACTCATGGCATTCACCCTGGCATGCCTGATGTCAGAGTTCTCCATCATTTCCCTGCAAACATATATCTATGTATATATTTAAATATATATCTTTTACCCTTTAAAAGTGCAGGCCTGCTTTAATTGACTTGTTTAACTGATGAGCTGTCATGTCCGTCCTCCATACCGTCACATCTTCAATTCACCCACCAGAGGATAATGGCCAGGGGGGAAAGGTGCCTTCAGGTACCTCCGAGCCCTTTCCTCCCGGCTCTCTTTGCCTGATTAAAACAATTGAGAAGGAACACGTATGGGTACTTGACCCAAACGGCCTATCGTAACAAATTGCTTTTGTTAGGTGAACCTGGTGTTATGCCTGGTCTGCCTATCTGCCCGTGTCTGGAGGGGATTTGAGATGCATATACATGAGTGGTGCAGGTTGGGAGGGGAGTCAGGTGGAGTTCTCCAAGCCAATTTAGGTCTGCTGGGAGAGGTGAGGAGGACAAAGGAGAATGAAGAAGAGGGCAGGAGGCAAACCTAATAGAGCCTCCTGGTAACAAGCCCCATGTCTGGGCTTTAAACCTGATGTCACCACATCTTCTGCTCCAGCATCGCTTACCGTTTGCCTCTGCATAATGTCCCATGCTCATTTTGCTCCAGCGTTATGCAGCTTTCTCGCCTCTCCTCCTCTTACACCAATTTGAATGGGCAGCAGTGAGTTAAAGATTTCTTATCTTTCTGCCTCATTTGTGGCGGCAGGGAATGGGACAGGTTCTGCTGTTTGTTTGCATGTTTGTGTGTGCTTCGTCTATCTATCTTTGTCAGACAAGTGCTTTGTTAAGCTGCTGCCAATCATTGTCTGCTTGTCTTCCCTTCCTAAGGGGTTGAGTTCCTCTCCTGCACACGTTGTAGGTTTACAAGTGTAGCTAAAAAGCAGCCGATGGGTTCAGGGGAGGAGATTACATCTGCAAGTTTGCTTTTCTTTTTGGTATTTCTCATGCGTCCCACGCTCCAGACAGTCAGAGTTCATTAAGGTGGAGTTCCTCACAGTGCTTCAGGCCATGTAGGTAACAGGTCAAAAAGTTTCCCCGAGGCAGCGTCTGCCTATTCAACAAAGTCACAAAGATGAATCTTTCATGCAGTTTGTTCCTAGTTTAATGGAAGCATAGTTGCATATCTTGTAATACATGTACACGTTTGCAGGAAATACCAAAGACATCTTCCTGTACGAGTGTAGTATTATTAAATGTGCTCTGCTTAAATTGTATCCCCTAAACTCCTCAACTATTCACTGATAACAAATCAAATAGTTCCTCTCCTTATTAAATCACAGCACAGTTTCCACAGAGAAATTACATTTTTGTTTCCAGACTGCAGTATTTTATAACTTTCTCTCCGTTAATATTTAGCCTTTTATGCATCAAAGTGGTTCAGAAAATCTCTCTAAACAAACTGATTGGATCTTTTCCCCTGTTTAGTACTGGTGTGATTACCTTAGCGCTCCCCGGGGGACAGCCATTTCTCTATGACAACAAGAAAGGATGACATTACACGGTATCCTACAAACTAGGTTGGTAGTTTGCCAGTGATCACAAGATAATAAGCCTTGGTTTTTATTTTTAACAGGCCGTCTGACATCGTTCCAAAAAAAAAACCTATTAATTCCTGCTCTGTTTGTCCTTGATTTGTGGAAAGTAGTTTAGTGTGTAATTGTGTGCCATTACAGCAGACAAGCATGTGTTTTTGTAAAGAATAGGTAAACATTTGCCCACTTTTGTCGCCCCTACTGCAACATCCTCAGTAAAAACTAATGTGTGTACCCAGGTTTGCCTTTATTTTAATCCTCTATCGAGCTGGAACCGTGAACCTCTGGATGTCTTTTCATTAAAAATCGGTGATGTGCCAGTTCTTGCTTTGGTTTGTTTTTACTTCTGCCAAGGAATTTATGTTTTAGCCAACATTGTGTGTCTGTTTGTTAGGTAGCAACTTTACACAACAACTACAGGACAGATTTTTATGATTTTTAAACTGAGAATGGATCTTGATCTTCATTAAATTTTGGGAGTGATCCAGATCACCGTCTGGATCCAGGAATTTTTTGAAGGATTCTTTATTACTGTGAGATAAAGTAATATATGCATATAACTACACAATAAATGATCGGGGTGCTTGACCAAAAAATGCAGAAGTTTCCAACAGGTTTTGCAACATATGAAAGGTTGATCTGGATCACGGTTTAATTCTGGAAACTACAATCCAGAAAAGGAAAATATGGGATCTTCAGAATTTCCTTCACTGCAAGAGAATAAATTAAGATATAAACGTGCAACAAACACACAACAGCCGACACACTGTGGATTCATTATCAATGAATGTGATAGAGGATCCATATGAAATGAATGTAGGACTAGAACAGGAAATTAGAAATTACAAGATGGATGGAACTGAGCTGCTTGACGGAGGTCTGCGCACACACTGTTTTTCAAAATTTTCTTTTTATTTAGCTAATTTACCTTCATTTCTTTGCTTTTCTTGACTATTGTAATCAATTCATTTTCTAATCTGTTTATTAATTATCTTTATTTATTAACTGTGATTAATATATTTAATATCTAATTGTCTTTTTATCTTGTTTTAGAATTTTTCTTTTTGTTATTTATTGTGTTTATTTTGTTTTTATATGGTTGTAAGTAAATCCAGACATTAAATGGTTAATACTTGTAATAATTGCAGTCATTTGACATGGGCTAGAAAACATCATCTCATTGCCCTCAAAGCCAGACATTAGCTGGTGTTCATAGGTGATGATCAATGTCAATATAGAAAAAAAAACAAAAAAAAACCTTCAGCAATGTTTTCTTGCTAAATCTCAACCACAAAGACTTCAAACAGTCCTGAAGGTGGAAGCGGTTCAAATTTGGTACCAGCAAGGTGGACTTAAAGCTGGGGTAGGTAATGTTGGGGAGCTAGCAAGGTGTGAAAGTGGCGCCCTGTCTTGGCTCCTCCCCCTCTGGTTTTGCTCCTTGCGCGATCAAAGGCTTTTTTATTCGCAGCTTTTTCCACCAACAATTTTCTCTTTCTCAGCTGTTTAGCAGGAGGAGGCAAATAAACCGAGGCGGGTCGGGGAAATCCTTCCTGCATTTTCTCAGCCATGTTTGTCTTCCGAGTTTCTTCTTCACTACTTTGTATTTTCATCCTAACACTATTTATCTGCAGGTTGTGGCTGTCAGGTATGCACTGCGGGAGGCGAGGGGAGAGGAGGGGAGCCGGGAGAAGAAGTTTACCAAATATAAGAAATGAACAACTTCTTTTCGGTCCGAATGTTTGGATTGGTCAGAGTTTTTACAGATTTACAGTAAACTGAGGGGTCTAATAATATTTCTTATTGTTCATGATCACAAAATGTACAGACTACTATCAGGACGAGGAACCACATCACCCAGAGTAAAAACACAAAGTCTCTGAGCAACATTGCCAACAATAGCTTTAATTAAGTGGCTAGTAGGTAAACTGGCCAGATAATCTGACTGCAGATTACATAATCTTGTTGTTTGCTTTAAGAACTTTAAATGTTCTACAGATAAACACATCAACTTGTGTTTTTAAAAGTCTGGTCACCTCCGCCAAGGAGGTTATGTTTTTACTGACGTTTATCTGTTTGTCTTCAAGATAACTCAAAAAGTTATGGATAGATTTTTATGAAATTTCAGGAGTTGTTGGAAATGTGAATAAAAAGACTTAAAATTTATTTTTAATTTTGGTGGTGATGCGGATCACCATTTGGATCCAGGAACTTTTTAAAGGCCTTGGTGGAGGTTTGCGCTCTGAGCGCTTTTCTAGTTTGGGTTGTACTGACCTCTTTTTGAAGACACGACACAGAACTTTTGCCATTTACTCAGTGACACGCCCCCTTTTGATGGTTAATTCAGCATTCATCTTGCATCCTACTTGTACAGTGACCTCTCTCCAGCCAGCAAAACACGACCTTACAACAACTCTTGTTTTCTCCCTTTCTCATTTTTAATCTTCTTGCTTTTTTAAATTTTTTGCTGAATCAGCTTTGTTGCATTTTCAAAACAGCCGTTGTGTTTCTATCCATTTTCTAGCGTGTGAAGTGAAACTCTGCTGCAGCATTGTGCAGCATCCCGGATAAAAAATAGTGTAGTGTCGTTTCTCAGCCACTGAACAATGCTGGGCAGCACTGGCTCCAGAAATGCACATGATAGATGTCACTGTCATCAAACAAGTCCATATCGCGAGTTTTAAGGTCAGAAAGTTACATAACACATCTCATAGAGTCATCTAAAATCTTCTGATTGTTTTTGCTTATTTTATCATATTTCTACCTCAGCTTTCAGTGAAACAAAGTTACATCTTAAGGTTAAATATTAATTCTGCTTTCTGGTGGAAATGTATAAAATATGAGAAAATTAACAGAGGTATTATGATTTTATTACAGAATACTAAATTATTATTGACAAAACCCCTAAAAGAAAAATGATTTCATTCTGTTAAGACTTTAAATATCAGTATAAGCTTTAATAGCAATTCACTGACTGTTAGATATTTTAAGTGTAACTAAAACAATGAATTAATCAACATCCTCAGATTCATAATTGTATTGTAAAACTCCTAGTTTCTGCTCTAACCTGCCAAGCTAGCAACTCACTTAAAAACTCCAGTAAATTGAAACGCACAACCATTTTTCATCCAAGAAAACCTCTTGAATGTAAACAGCTGCTTAAATTGAGTTGTCCTACCACTTGATCATTCAGGAAATGCTCTTTGAGACATTGAGGGTTAAACAGATAGCTCGTCTACTTGTCAATCAAATCAACACAAGACAGACATCTCTGTCAAAAATCAACTTTATCCCCCACCCACTGTGCTGCCCTGCTCTCGTTTTGACATCTGTGTTAAACGAGGTCTCTGTCAAATCCTCTCTGCAGGCTTAGAGCAGCTACCTGGGGAAATCACAGCTGTCTGGATCTGCGATTGTGTGTATGCATGCGTCATACATATCCATGATGCCACAGCTTCTCTGCCAGATGGGCGCATGTATGTGTATGTTCTCTGCATCCGGTATACTCAGGTTTTCTGACTCCTGGGGGTAATTGACAGGCTAAGACTCCCTTCGTTCACTGGTCCCAGGGGGGGCAGTTAGGCTGCATACACTCGTAGCTTCACACCTCCACTCATGGAGAATGCATAAAGGGATCTCTGGTGTATCTGTGGATTAGGTGCAATCTAAAGGGAGAGGGGGAAAAGAAGGCCAGCATAGGTGAAGCTATTCACCAGCCTTTACGTGTGCATTTCTGAGATTACAGGAGAAAAAAAAACCCTGAAAGCATCAGTATCAGAAGTTGCAGCAGTAAATATGACTCCATCACTGCAAATGTAAAACTCGATAACTACCATTAGAGTCGTAGTGCACAGTGTTCCTTCCTTTAATTTGCATCAATTGTTTCACATTTATCCAGAGAGATACGCTCTACACTACACTCTACACTAGTTTGGTCATCTGTGGAACACATTTCAATCCTAGCATGAGTGAATCCTATCTATCCTATTTGCTATTGTCACTTACTCCGATGCAGTCATGAAAGGACTGGAAGCTCATCCTGCAAGAGGCAGAGCACATCCTGGACAGGTCATCAAAGGAACAACTAAAAATGGGCAAACAACCGTTCACTCTAAGATAGAATTATAAGACACCAAATAGCATACATCAGGGGTGATTCTAGGATCAGAAGTTTAGGGGGGCTGAGCACCCAGAGACCAGGCAAAATCATTTTCAGTGTTTGGTACATTTAAACACAATCTGATTCCTACATTCCTGAAAGAAAAGCAAACAAGTTTTAGGAAAGGTCTGGGACTAAACATCAAATCTGATGAAGGTTATTTAAATGCTGAGCCACGGCAGAAGAGGAATGAATTGGAATCATAAAAGAAACATATCGTAATCATGATGTTTGACATAAGTTTTTCATGTGATTGTGGATAGTTTCTAACATGGGGATAATTCATAACCATCGTTACGTATATGCAAATGTATACCGTGAATGGATTTTTTTTCCTTGTCAGCTTAATAGTTGTTGTTTTGCTGCTACTATTCTCTGTTTGTTGCTTTACCCGGTTCTTCCTGACCTGCACTCTCTCTGCTCCTTCCCCCTTTTTCATCTCTCCCTCTTTGGACTGAGAGTCATATACAAATAGATTGTATGATTTTAGAATAGATGAATAAATAACATAATTGTGGAAAAAAGTGTGATTAAGAATAAGATTAAAGTCCTCTCTCTTCTCCTCTTGCTCTTTGTACTGTTAACCTCAAGGAAAATAACCAAACAATGTGTTTTGTATCTAATAAGAGAAAAACATTGATGCATTGCTCCAACCTACAACATCATTCTTTATAGATAGACCATTTGCTCTTACACACTTACCTGAAACCTCAAGCTATTTTCTTTTTTCCAAAAAAAAACAATCTTATGTCCATGGTTAGGCTCTCTGTCTGTATGTCTGTCTATGATGCAAAATGACTCTTAACAAAATATTCTGTGCAGCATTTGTACATTAATGATGACAACAGCACCCCAAACCAAAGGCTACTGTGTGAACTCCCACCCAGCAGTGTTATTTAGCTGTGAAACAAGCATCAATTAGCTCTGCGATATATTCATACCTTTTTTTTTTTTTTTTTTTACAACAAAATAAAATAAGCTCCAAAAACACCTCTGCCCAGGTAAATATGTCAGTTAACACTGCAGACACTGAAAGGAAATCAAAGGCTAAAGGGTGGAATAGCGAAATGTAACTAAATGACAGAAGAATTCATTGAGTAAATCAAAATGAAACGCCGGAAATAAAAATATTAAGAAGTTTTTGTATCAACTAGGAGGCTTGATTAGCTGCAGCAGCTATAGAAGAGCAGACGATACATGCTTTCACTTTACTCCCTAAGAGTCTTGAAAAGCACCAGAAAAACTTTCTTTACATAGTCGCTAGAAGGGTCTGAAAAATGATTAATTATAGTGCCAAAGTGCTGCGTTTTAGTGCAAGTCTGCAGTATACATCAGTATAAATGGTGTTATTAGGAAATTGTGCACTGACAAATGTTTCACAATTAAATGTGTTCATTTTTAACAGGTTGATTTTCCTGTTATTATGTAATTATAGTTCACATGTTAAAGTCCCACACCTAGTATCGACATAATGACCCAAGCTCGACGGGAAACTAAACAACAAAAAACAACCAAAGAAAAAAAAAAGAAATACAAATATAAAACTATTAAAATTGTCACCATTTGCAGTCAGAGCAGGAATTAGATTTTATTTCACTGAAGCACCTCTGGCTTGTAGGAGTGTGTCAGTGCCAGACATGTTTCATGTTTAACATTCAGCGTTTGGCAAACCACAAGCTATATTTTAATTAATTGTTCTTTTTTTTTTTTTTTTTAAATAATCATAATAAATCCATAGCTGTCCTGGGATTAATCAGATTAAATTTAATAGTTTGAAAGTCTGAATATGTACACATACACAAACACATACATGTGTTTTTTTTAATGCATGCATATGAGCAGGTATTAAAACAATCATACATTTCCAAACCAGTTTTTAATGCATGTTTACACTAAATATAATCTCCACTAAAGTTAATCATAGCATGCAGTCAGTGAAACATTATTTATGTAAGATAATCAAGTTTAATCTATCCTTTTCTTGACCAGACCTCCCACAGCTTTAAGCTTCCCTAAAACATAACCAAAGAGACACGTAATGCAGCTCAGCGCTCGCCTAAACAGCAACCGTGCTCACATACCTCACCCAACTCACTGACAGAGCAGGAGCGTAGCGAATCATCTGCTCCATCATCAAAAGACGGTTTCTCATGCTTCGCTGGGTTCTACACCTGCTATCAGACTGAACTATTTGATTGTGTGAAATGCAGCATCTTGTCAGCAACTTTAACCAGGCAGGAGAGATCGTACATGAAATGTTTATTTTCCCTGTCTGAGCCTGGCAGTCATGCCTGTATCTACACTCTTCGAGCAGAACACTGTCTCATTAGATGCCTGTGATGAATTGATTATTATCTGACAGCGTGTGGATCAACACAAACAACTGAAGGATGAGTGAGTCATAGTCTAGGGGGAGATTCTTTGGTAACTGCATGTTTTTTGGTTTGCTCGTTTTGGCTTTCATCGTACAAATTTTGGCGTGTTAAACAATGCTTCAGTTTGTTCTACAGAGGTGTGACAGTGCAGATAATCTGCGTTAAGTCTTGCATTGCTGCAGCATTCTGAACCCTGTCTAAACACAGACAGAGGCAGGATTGGTGCTATGATTCTCATTCCTTTCCTGCTGTCTTGTGAAATGTTAATAAATCGAAATCCAAAACCAAATTACAAGTTCACGCAGTTGGGTTGGAGATGTTTGCAAAACATGAACTGTTTGAATATGTGACTGACTGTGTAACTATTCTGCTTGGAGAACAAAAAGAGATGTCCTCCTGCTGAATGCAGGCATGGTGTGGGCGGTAGGTCAAAGAGCTCCCTGACAGGTAGACCCACACCGCGCGGTGACTGGTCGACTGTTTGGGCTGGGCTTTACTTGGCCTATTTATGAGGTAAACAAAGACATAATCTCATTCAGGTCTGCAGGTCATTAATCTTCATCGTTTGATTGTACAACGTGGAACTGTCATGAGAAATATGAAGGGGTAGATATTGTCAAAGGCCACACACAATCCCCAAGGCGTGGTTGCCTGGTGTGGTCACACCATCTTCAGATGGCTGTTTGGTTGGTTTGTTGGCAAAATGACAATTTGACTGTCTGATTGATGACTTGGCAGACTAGTTTTTTGTCAGCTTCCCTGTTTGACTACAGTTAGATTTTTTTTCTTTGTTTCTCTTGGCAGGTTTGTGAAACCACGGTTGATTTGGTAAATGTTTGGTTGCCTGTTACATTATTGCAGTCGTTGCCAGTCCTTATCTTGGCTGCCGTATGAGTTGGCTGCTTGTTGTCATAGGACAAACAACATCTGCTAGAAATAATAGAGAAAGAGGGGATGTACAAAATGTTAAAAGGCAAATAAAATGTCAAGTCATAGCAAATTTAATTGCTAGTCCTCCTGTCTGAATATAAATATTTGGCTGCTATTTATTAAAGGCAAAGTCTGGGAGGTTCTTCTACCGAGGCTATTACATTACTAAAGGGGGTAATAAACTGCAAATGAAACCATTGTGAGGAAGAAACATGATCTTAATGTTTACTTAGAAACCTTATTATTAGCAATGCTAGCATGGTCCCGTATTTCAAATTCTGTTTACTGTTAAATCCTGAAGGTGAAATTTCTCCCATAATGCATGCTAGCGCCTGTTATTATTGCCATTTGGAGTAATTATAATGCCTTTTCCTTCATGCCTCTGCAAATAACCACTAATTATGTCCAAAACAAACAAAAATCAAAGAGCACTGATTGTAAATAGCTTGATCTCTGTTACTTTTATGATGTTTTTCCTGTGACATAAAGTATAAATGAAAGGGACAACCACGTGTTACTTATAAAAGAACTCATTTTATGTCTTGTACGTTCCAAAAGAAATCCTCAATGTTTTAAGTCCAAATGTTTAAACAGCTTTTAGTGGAACATCTTGATTCGTGCAAGAGGAGAAAAGCAGATTTTGGGCAGAGCATGTTGTGATGTGTAAATCTCTACCTCGGCCCACCTTGATCAGCAACTGTCCGGTTAAAAGACTTGCTGCTGCACCACATATCTCCTTTCTGCAGCCCCCGGTTGGGGGGGGGGTTATATGCTGGAACACCATACAAAAAAAAGCAACCAATTAAGACACATTACATTCTAAATTTATGAATAACTACCAACAGAGGAGACAGAGAAAGATCCAGATAATTTTTCATGGTTTGTGTTGGCAAGTTTATTTCACCGTCCTAAACACTGAGAGCATGCGAGCAAAAGATGGATGTTGTATTGAAACTTATATCCTCTGACTTCTTATGAAGTATGTGGCTCTGCTGTGTGTCACATTTACAGCTGAAACAGGCAGGTTTTTTAACATTGGTCAAATAATCTTTTTATTTACTTTCATTGTTTGTTGCAGAGCTTTGTTTTGAAAGTTTGTTGTTTAGATGTTCTGCCTGTGGCGGATGGTAACAGAGAAGTAATTAGCTGAAACTACACACTCTGGCATAAATAATGTTTTAACATCTTCTTATAGTGTGTAAAAGACCTTTCTAAGCTATCTAATTTCTCCAGCAAAAAAAAGAGTAACAGCAACCAAAATCCACAGACTGAAAAATAATCCATCTATCCATTTTCTAAACCACTTGTTCCCATCAAGGGTCGCTGGGAAGCTGGAGCCTATCCCAGCAATCATTGGGCCAGAGGCAGGGTAACACCCTGGACAGGTTGCCAGTCCATCACAAGCCCTGAAAAATAATCACAAAATATAAAAAGGAATGAATTACATCTGGCCACAAAATATTTTTGGAAAAGAAACTTTGAAAAAAGTGCAAACGACTTTAATTAACATAAACAAGCAGTTTTTTTTCCCTGTGTGTGTGTGTGTGTGTGTGTGTGTGTGTGTGTGCTTGTGTGCTTTCATGTACACCTGAAATTATATATTTACTCTGACATAAAGACAAACATCAACCACAAAACACAATAATAATTTTTACATTTTATTGAACACTAATGAATTCCCCAAAACATGGTTCTGTTTTAGTTATTTAGTTTTATTATTTATCATCCATCCAGCCATCCAGCTTCTGTACCTGTGTATGTCTATGCAGGGTTCCAGTAGCTACTGGGGGTAGGAACACATTAGATTGGTTTGCCATTCTATCACAGAGTTTGTCCACACACGTTTACCACAATCAACAGCACTGTAACACATTGACCTTAAAATTCACAGTAACTTACTGGCAACAATTAGCCAGGCAGTTACTGACAATAATTTTTACAGTAAAAGTACAGTAGTTTCATTTACAGTCATTTATGCATTCACTGTAAAATAAAAAACAAGTAAACACTGTGTTTTCTATTATATTCACAGAATTAACCGTAGAAGAAATATCAATTTAATACTGTGATTTCAGTTGTGTTTACAGTATTGTTTAACTGTGCAGCTAAATGTTTGGACTCATCAACACATTCAAAATAAATAGGTAAATATGTGTCCAAAGTTTAGACCAGTACTGTACTCAAGTAAATAAACACAACCATTTGGAGATAAATGAAAAGCAGGTAAAAACTGTTTCCTAAACAGTGAGATATAATTCCACAAATTGATTAGCTTATGCAAAATAACTCGGATTTCTGTAGGAATTAATCATTAGTTGACTTTTTTTGCTGTCAGGACATCAGTGAGACTCCTGAAACATTTTATTTCCTTTGCTTTTTATGAAAAGATATGAAAACACTGTTTGCTGATCTGGTTTCTTCCTTTACGTTCTGTAGGGATGTCCCTCATAAAGAACAAAAAAAAAAGAGAGACTTACAATCAGATATGACTAATACACATCCTGGTAAGCCTGACTTTCATGGATCATCAGCAGCCTCTTTAGTTGATCCAGCATCAATCATGAAGTTCATGGGTGGGTTGCTGTCAGTCACCACTGTGCAGCTTTAGCTGCTCCCATTAGCACAACAGAGGAGCTAATGTATTTACTGCAGCCGCGTAAAAGTTAAAGATCGTGGTAGGTCACAGAAAACACATCTAAACACTTGAGAATGATTTCCAGAGAAGCTTCAAGGCTAAATATTTTAAAGAAATGCTTATCAAACAGATAGTGTCAGTTTTAGTTGAGTTTAGACAACATTGTACAATCAGGTAAAACATATTCCTCAGCTTTAAAATCTCACCAAGCGAAATGAAAACAAGTCTGGACAGTCAAGTCAATCAGACCATCATAACCTTTTTCATGTTAATATTTGGTAACACAAAGCAAGATTTAAATAGTTCTTTCAAATAATGATAAGTTCCCATAGCAAAAATTTTTGCATTTGTTATTTAATCAGTAATTACATAGTTATAACTCACATTATGCTCAGATAGGAAAATGTCTAAATGAATCTGTTTTTATTCTTGTTCTGGCTGTTGTCAGACATTTGACATTGTTGAGAAAGCCATGCTGCCATTAATCTTACTATTCTCAATCAGGTGTTTGTTCAGACACAATACAGGATGAAGGTGTGTGTAGTCTGGTTGTTATTTCCTGTCCTATTGTGCGTTGTCATACAGTGACATGGTGGGAACGTCGCATACCCTCTCTTGTCTTTTCATAGGAGTTTGTTTCTATGTGTGTGTCTGGCTGTGGTTTCTCACACAAACTAGTATCTGCTTGCCTTGCGGCTACATCTGAGGTTAAGAGCGTGTGTTATGAAATGCTCTGTGTGTGTGTGATTGTGGTATGAGGTCTCAAAGCGTCAATCAAATTTAAATCCGAAGATTAAAGGAAGGGGATGCCCTTCCCTGTCTTTTAATGACAGTGTTTGGGCTGAAGGAGTCAGGAAACGTAAATAGAAATGTAGCGTACCGTAGCTGTTCTGCTTACCTGAACAGGTAGACAATACAGTACAGCTGCCAAACCAGAAACTGTTTGTGCTGAATTAATCATCTACATCTCGCAGTTGGAGGGAGATGGAAGAGCTGAGAGGTGACAAGAAATGCCGGCGACCTTTAAAGTTGAGAGGGAGACTCTCAGGTCATCTAAAAAGAAAAAAGGTTAAAGGTAAAGGGTGTAGTCGCCATAGTAACAGAGGTGCATCATATATTGTTCAAGGTAGACGGGAGAGGCTGGAAGCAGACAGGTTAATCCTCTGCAGGTAACTAGCCTTCCATACTCCATCCTTCCTCCCTGGTATGTTCTTATTGACTCACACTCCACTCCCTTTTACCTGAAATTTTCCTGTTTCATGGAAACAGTCACTGAAATATTATACATACGAAATGACTCTGCAGCTCGTGACTTCTAATCGTTTTGTGGTGAGGTGGACTGTGTGTTTCATGGGTATGAATCAGACCTAAACCGCCATCTTTCCCCACTTAAACAGGAGCGCAAATAATGTTGGCAGTGTTTTTTTTTTTTTTTAAACAATGAATGACAAATTGTTAGAAAAGCTGGATGGACTGTAAACATGAAGGACTGTAAAGACCTGCAGCAAAAATTACATGTTTAGTTTTTAGAAAATGTTCATCGTTATTGGCTCTTCTCAGCAGTTTTAACTAAAATTAATTTAAAAAATGTGAATAAATAAATAGATTACAAGGGAAGTCTTGAACCAATTAAACTTCAAAAAGTCATATTCATATATTAATTTCTTCTGGGAAAACTACACAATTTGCTTCTAACTTCCACTCATTATAAATCCATGTTAGGTCTTGAAATCAGTTTATTAAATGCTTTGTTAAAGGCCCACCAGGTTAAGAACTGTGATTTGTATGATTTAAATATTGATGTTTAGGCAGCTATGAGCCTTTTAAAACGGTTGAGAGACTATTTAATTCTTGATAGTAATGAGAGAAATGCAAAGAGTTCTCCTTATAAATCTAACACTGTAAGCCATATACTGTTACGAGACATGACAAATGCAGAACATATTCAGTGTGACACTTTCTCTATTATAATTTGAGTATGATAAGCATAAAAACAACATTCTGTAATGAATACTGTCATGGTTTTGGTTTGGGGTCTTGTCATGTTTAGTTCTGGTTTCCTGCTTTTATTTTGTAGTTATCCCTCCGGGTGTTTTCTGTTCAGCTTCATATTTCCTGCTCATGAGCTCACCTGGTTTGATTTTCTTTTCACTTCACCTCTTCCTCATTAGTCCCTCAGTGTGTTCATACTCCTTCGGTTTTCATATTCCTTTGTCAGATCATCATGTTGTGCTCCTCCATACAGTCTTCTTGTTCAGCATCTTTTAGATTTTATGTCGAATTAAAACCATTTTTATTGGACTCCTTCTACCTCTTTCCTCTCCGTCTTGCACATGGGTCCTCACATCTCGCAAGTCATGAAAAATACAGAACCGGCACTTACCCCAGTTAGGCTAATAAAGTATTTCCCTGCTTCCTCATTGCTGTTGCAATTAACAAAATAATAATAATTGCAATGGTTAAGCAAGTAGCACGGATAAACTGCATTTGTTGTTTCACTTTCTATATCTTCTTTTCAAACATTTTCTATTAATCATCATTCAATTGTGGGATTGATAAAACATTCATTAATTTCCACTCATTTAAATTGTTTTATTGCTATTTTCATAAATTACACAAATCACCGCGTGTCACTGACATTATATCTGTTTTGTAGGTTGCCTATATTTGGGCTGATGAACTCATTCTTTCATTGTGTCCTAATAACCTCATTTAGGTCTGATGCATCATGAAATAAACCACAGTGGGGCAGGTTAGGCGACGTGCAGGAACAGACAGAACAGTTTGAAGCTTACATCTGTGGAGGAGCAGACTTACATGTAATCCTTTAATGGGGAAATGCTGAGTCACCTGAACAATCGTCACACCAAAAACCATCTGTCACACTTTGGGATAGTTTTAAAATCAGCCATAAACTGAGTTATGTTCAACTGACTATAAATAAATAACTGTCAGTAGAAAATAAGAAAATTGTCTGCAGAGTCTAAGATTAGACTCACTACGTAGACTTTATAGTGTATGATGGTGAAATTTCACAGCATTACAGGTTTTTTTTTTGGTTTTTTTTTACCTAATTCTATCCATGTAAATGATAAAGGCAAATCCTTTTTTCAGTGTGAGTCTTTCCCTAATTTGTGTTATCCAACTCTGTTTTAGATGTTTATTCACAACAAGTGTCTTTATTGTTCTGGTACTCATAAAGTGCAGAACAACTGGAGTCACAGACCCAAGCACAATGAGCGCCTACTGAGTGCAGCTGCTTTGTAGAGAGCCAACAATCCCTAAAGCCCTGGTGATTCCACTCAGTTTTATTATGCACCGTCATCACGCCAATTTATTTATCATTTGTGCGAAGTAATCTGAACCAGTCAGATATTAACGTATTTGTAATTCTGGCCTGAAAGGTTTTTTCTGCATCATTAACAAAACACAACACAAAATTCAACTTTTAAATCATAACATGACACAGCTGAGGACATTTTTAGAGATTTCTCCTTCAGTTTTAGGCTTTTTGCCATTCTTTAACAACTGTGAATGAATTATTTTAAATTACTAACACCGAAAACATAAATATCTAAGATAAAGCCCTTACCTGTGGGCAAGGCCGGATTATCCAATGGACATCATGGGCACAGGCCCACTTGAGGCCCATGTGGGGCCCATGTGGGGCCAACGTAGGGCAAACACCAGCAGTTTGGACATAAAACAAAATGTACATAAAAGCCAGAGTTACACCACAGTGTCCAATGTATTGCTACTGGTACCACTGGCTGAGAGATGTTAGAAATGTCATTTCACAGTGTATCATTCACAATTTTCACAATGTTGCGGAGGGGAAGGGGCCCCTGGAACACTCTGGGCCCAAGGGCTTCTACACTTTTAATCCAGCCCTGCCTGTGGGAATAGTGACCTAAAATCAACTCAGGGTGTAGCTTCAGCATGAAACCACAGCTTTCTGTCACACACAGAGAGAGAGAGAGAGAGAGGTTTGAGGATTTGGTGTGGCCTTTGATTTTTCTTCTGCTTGTTCAGGGACCAAAACTAGTTTCTGGTGAAAAATTCAGTTTGGTTGGCTGTCATGTTGTAGGTAGAAGAGACAAATCAAATACTGTCTCAAAAGCAAGTCTTTCACATGATTTATGTGTGATTTATGTTTCATGTAAGCCCATTTTATTCCCACTTGTCCAATGCATAGTATTGTCAGACTATTACTGTAAATTGTATGATATATAAAGTATGTCTTAGCTGTTTTTTTTTTTGTTTTTTTTTTTTAATCATAGTGTTTATGTCATATTGCAGATGTTGAGACTAAATGTGTTAAGTGTAAACATTCAGTGGTTTAAAACTGTCTTACAGTGTGTATTGTAACATGGACCTAACCAGGAACACCCCAACTTCTAAGGCACCACCACTGAACTCTGGCATGCTTCCAAAGGGGCTCCATGATGGCTAATTCAGCATCCATCTTTCATACTGTCTCCTCTCTAAGCACTCTTTGACAAATAAAAGTTTGTTCATTGTTGACTTTTATCTTTGGTACTGGCCTTTTCTCTCTTTCTTTTCCACACTTCCTTTAACAATCTCCTCTTGGGTTTCATACCACCAGTAATTGGGTTTCACTCCTACCCATACCAATTCATTTAGTTTGTCATGACTCTAAGGAAGCCTGAAATGGGCTTTTTCAAATTGAAAATGCCAGAGCTGATAATTGCTTTCTGTCACCACTGCAACCTCTAAGAATTTGTGGGTAACTAAATACCAGAAAAACATGGAATAGGCTAATAGGGATACATAGGACATGAACTTGCGTCCTGAATTTAAATGTAATCTGTAAATGTGTAAGAAACAGTAAGGATAAATAATTACATAATGTGAAACTGCATTTAGTTATTTAGTTTTCAATGCTTTTCCATTAAGGATGAGTCTTTCATTTGGTTGCAATCTGAAAATTCACCACCAGATGTCTCTAAATTCTACATGCTGCTGGTGTAAAATGACCTCTTTCAAAGAAGGTTTATCTTGTGTGGTAAAAACTAAATACCAGTAAGTGCATTATTATTAAAAAGCCAAGTGTGAATGTTACAAATTACAAATACAAAAATAATAAAGATTGCAAATCATTTCTCTGATTCCGCAGTGATTAACAGAATTAGGGAACATTCACAAAGTCTGCTTCGTTTGGGGAAATGTGAATGCGCCAAAGGAAATCTGAGTCGGATCAATGAAGCCAACTCAGTCAGCCTCGAAATACAGGTTTCCGTCTGTATCAAGTGGACCAAATACAGGAAGTGGACAACAAAACAAAGTCACTTCCTGCATTTGGCGTAGTATTGCATTGTGGGTAAATAGGCAGCGATCGCATTAGGTGCAAAATAAAAAACCCAAATAGCGACAGTTTTGTCTCCATGTGTATGCAAGTCTTGTCCTCTGTTGCTAAATACCAGTACAGCGCCACCTTTGGTGGGAATGGGGATGTATTATTCTAATGGTTTGGCTCATTTGACCAAAGTGCAGTGTGAACACAACTTGGTCCACATGGATACACCCCTCTAGAACTAAGCTGAGTCCCCAATATGACCGAGTCCAGCGGACTGTCCTGATTTGAATGCATTTTCTCATTGACCGTGGTTAAAGCTGGGGTAGGTAATGTTGGGGAGCTAGCGAGATGTGAAAGTGGCGCCCTGTCTTGGCTCCTCCTCTCTGGTTTTGCTCCTTACACGATCCAAGGCTTTTTTCTTACCTCTGCCAAGGTTATATTTTTACCAGTGTTTATGTTTGTGTTCAAGATAACTCAAAACGTTATGGACACATTTTAATTATATTTTCAGGAGTTGTTGAACTGAGAAAAGGAAGAACAGGTTTAATTTTGGTGGTGATCCGGATCACCGTTTGGATCCAGGAAATGACATAGTGCTGTGGCGGAGGTTTGTGCTCTCTGAATGTTTTTTCTAGTTCGCAGCTTTTTCCACCAACAATTTTCTATTTCTCTGCTGTTTAGCGGAGGAGGCAAATAAACTGAGCCAGGTTGGGAAATCCCTCCTGCATTTTCTCAGCCGTGAAGAAGCTTACGAAATATAAGAAATGAACAACTTCAATTCGGCCCAAACGTTTGGATTGGTCAGAGTTTCTACAGATTTACAGTAAACTGAGGGGTCTAAATATATTTCTTATTGTTCATGATTTAAAAATGTACAGACTACTATCAGGGTGAGGAACCACTTCACCCAGAGTAAAAACACAAAATGTCTCTGAGCAAGATAACCTACCCCCGCTTTAAGAGTTTCTCCATGCTATTTGTCATTATTTATTTTTGTCATTTAGAAAAAAACTGAAAAGCGACTTGTTCAACAGGGATCAATAATAGAAGTTCTCATTGATGAACTGTGTGGCTTCAGTGTGGCTTGGAGAGTTGAAGAGTACCTCAGGGAGAGCTTCACTCTGGGGTCACCCACCCTTCCAGAGCTGCGTAGCGATTAAAAATGACGAGCAAAGAAAAAGAAAAAAAAAAAGATGAGCCACAAAGCTGCTCCTTTTGTCATGTGTGACAGAGTATTTGTTGATTTTGTGGAGGAGGGATAGAAGCAGGTGTGTCTGCGCCTTTCTGTCTGCTGGTGGGATGTACTGCTTTAAACCCCCCTTCCTGTTTGTCTCCTCACCTGACAGAGGTGCGTGCTATCCATGCATCTCCTTGTCGGAAAGTACTCATACATAATGGGTTTAGAGAAATTTCAGATTACTGCATTGAATCAATTTGTTCTTTATGGCAGTATTTAGGAAAGTAATAACATGAGTGATGCTGGTGTTAGATGCTATAAAACTGATCTATTCATATGGCTACGATCATCGCCTTCATGATAAGGGGGCTCAGTTCTCCTGAGTTTTCCTGCAGAACTCTTTATAAGAGCAGCATCTCCAGGATCAGCACTCCAAAGATGTGACCCACTAACAGCACAGTCAAAAACCAGTCACAGAATTATGAACTGAGTTAAGATTATTGTACTTCACTTGTACTGTTAGTGTATAGTACTAACATGAGCACAAACAGCTCTCACAGGATCAGAAAAACCCTTTACCCAATGAGCAGCCATGTTTGGTTATGATTCATTAATTTTATACGTCCAGTGAAATAATCTGCTAATATTTACCTAACTAATAAACTTTCTGTGGAGAAAAACTGATAAAAAATATATGAAATATTTAAGAAGGAAAACAGCTGATATAATATAACTGATCAAGTATAATCTATAATAAGAGAACACTGTGTCTGTAAATGTGCTATGATGACATTGCAAATGAATAACATGTCAAAGCTTTTGCATCAAATATTTATGACTACTTTACAGTTGTAAAATAAAAAAACACATTTTTTTTATGCCTAAGGTTCAACGCAGGATGACCTTAAATAGTGTAAATGATGCACACAAGTATTATTGCAAAATAACACACTAAAACGTTTTTTCCATGAACCTCTCATCTGTGCTGCAAACATTTGATACTTGTCACATTTTCTGCATGTAGAACTGCAAACTGTGTTTATTTGAAATGTAAAACTCATAAATAAAATCTGCCATTTACCTGTAGATTGATGATTTGTTATCTGCTTGTAAAGTTTGGTTTGGATATTTTTTTTAATTTGATCCAATCTTCAACTGCTCTCAACTCTGTTGTTTTGGCAGATGGAGCGAGCATGGAGCGCACATACACACTTACACACATGACTGTGATGCTTGTTAGGCCCTAGGAAAAAAAAGTAGCAAAGGGGAGAAATAGGGGAAGAAAAATCTCCCTGAGGTAGCTCATAAATTGCACTGGAATGCTGCCTCAGCCAATCCACATGCAGAAGATGGAGGCAAAGTGGGAGGGGCAAGTATTCTGCAATGATGATGCTAATACTGCCAATTAGAGCCAGGCGGGCTTTGCTCCATTTCCCCCCCTCCACAATGTCAATGGCAACATTTATCCCCCAATAAAACAGACATGATCTCAGGGGCCTGGGTCCTGCCAGCGCTTTCCATTCCTACAAATTCCAGTTGATTGTACGGTGCTGTGCCTGTAAGCACTCTGAGGGATGATTACTGAGCTTGTGTTACATGTTTAAAGTGAGGTTTCTCCGTGTGTTTTTTAGGGGGGTTGTTCTGCAAGTTGTGAATTGTGATTGAAATATTAAGGTTTGAAAACAAATAATCCACAGATGGAGATAGACAAGGCAGCTGTAGGGGGGCTATACCATACATACATATACATATATACATGTATATATATGCCTACGTTTGACCCAGAATGGCTCTCCATAGGCTGGAAAGAAAAGGGTAGGATTCCAGGACAATTACCAGCATAGCTGTGGATAAAATAGTAAATCTTTCAAATGTAAAAAGCTGTAAGCCAGTTAATCAATTTTAGACTTTTTCAAACAAATCATTTACTGAAAGAATGTATAATAATCAATACAATTAAAAACTCATTTAAAAAAAGTGCCTCTTCATAATATCTGTTGCTACAGATTGGTTCATATCAGCACATAAACCTGAAAACAGGGTTAAGGACTGGAGGCTGAAAGAGTTAATTACAAAACAAAAATTAAACCAAATAAACCAAGGAAGTTGATTTTCAGTGTGTTTGTGATTGATTACAGTCAGATGAGAAACATTATGTTCAATTTTATAGTTCTAATTTTAAAAATTTACATTTGAAATACTTTTTTAGATCTTATATTTAATGCTTTAAGACCCAACCCATGAAAAATAGTAAGAAAATTCTAATATTTTGAATATGAGGTCTTTATTTGTACCTTTAACAAAAAAAACAACAACACATTTTTCAAAGGATACTTACCATTTATAACCATAAGATATGTCAAAATGATTATAGTTTATGCTTTCTGGTATCCATTAGGGGGCAGAGGACAAGGATCAGATTGTGCTCAAGAGGATTTTGAGGAAAGTTTTTACCATAAAATGATGAAAAATGTCTCAGAAACTGTAATGCATGTTGCCTTATTATGCGAACATCCCCACATGCACAAAATGCTACTATCACTCAATTTGTTGTTATTCTGAGGAAAAAGTTAAAGTAATGCAGGAAAACTGTAAATTCTGAGTATATAACTAGATATTTACTTGTTTATTCGTTTTATACACGCAGCAACATCTCTGAATAGGACTTCGTTTTGCAGCAGACGCTTTGTAACAGGGAGATTAGGAATTACTGTTGCTTGACACATTCATCTCACAAAGATACATGTTGTGATTCATGAAGGTTGCTGATTGTACAAAGCTTGTTTGTAAAAGAAAAAAACATGACGACACACATACTAATCCTTTGTTACCGTCTGTTTTCTGAATACAGTGTCTATTATAGCTGTTGTTCTTGAATGGATACACTAAAATCTTCACAAAGTCACATTCCTGTTATATCACAACAATGTTTTTGCACCAAAACCCCAATTTATTTATGCATGTACATATTAATGAATAGCAATATTTAATATGAAGTGTTTTGTAGCTTGTGTGAACGCTTCCAGCAGAATTGCATGAAGTTGTTGCAGGTAGTCTCAATGATGCATCTAAATGCCCTGCTGAGATCTGTATCACAACGTCTCTTAATCCTCAAAAAGCCTGAAAGAGGTTAATGTGCACGTCCATGTGTTTGCTTATATTGTTCCTGCACCGATCTCTGTAAACTATTATTTACAGTTTTTTCAAAGTGTTCGTACTGATGCAGGAAGTGTGCATTTTATTACTCCTCTACTGCTTTTGTTGTTGCATCTGAGTTTATGGTCTCTTAGAGTACAAATGGGTTCAGTAAGTTCAGATCATTTGTCTGCTAAATTAAAGGCTTGTTCAAATCGGCTTTTGATGGAGTTTCATTCCCATCACTGATTAATAAATTCCCCCACTTTTTCACATGGGCTGTTCCCTCTTTATGTTGAGGACAAACCCAGGACCAAAACTCTGATGAGACAAACACAATCTAACATCAGCTGAAAAAATATATTAAATAATTATGTTATTATAAGTGAGGTGGCAAGTTTGTTATTTTGGCCCATAATTAGGAATTTCTATCAATGTTACAAGGCTTGAATACTCAGGCTCTAAGCATGATGACTCACTGAAATGTGAATCTTCATCATTCACAGCTTAAATGTAGCAGGTTTACAATAAAGGGACAAAAATAATAGAATTACTACATTTTTAACTCTCCAAAACACAATAGTTTTTCTTTATAAATTAGCATCTTTCACATTAAATCATATGTTATAAATGCAATAGTTCTTAACTGTTAATGCTTACACTATGGGTTATCACACAAACAGAACCAGAAGCACCACAATTCTCCTGCAATCAAAAATATTCCCATGAATTTTACCATTTTCTGTTCCCTTATTATTAAAAAAACAATATTCTTTGAACATACAGGGCAAACATACCCAGAGGTTACACCTTTATGGTGTATGACAGACATAAGATTACACTTATTTTGACCTTTTTGTTTGCTTTCTAACCATAACTCATTAGTGTTCTGTCGACCTCGTCCACATTTCACGTTGCAGCAATCTTCACCTCCCCCTTGTCATTAGCAGCGCCACTTAGCAGCTCTGTTATCTTCCTGGGACAATGCTTCATCTCAGGATTAGACTCTAATTGGCTGCATTAGCTTGCTGTCCTTCCCTGCTCTGCAGCAGCTGCCATCCTAAATGCCTCGCTGCCTGAGTCAGACACAACGAAGCCTTTCCTTTGTCACCTACAGACTGCAGATAGGAATGAAGACATGTTTGGAAACTAGTGAATTATACAGTTGAAGTGGTTGCTTGGAGTGTGCTTTTTTTTTTTTTAACTTGATGTGTCAATACATAGACAGAAATAGAGGAAAGAAGGCTTGAAATAGACTAGAGCTATTTGCAAATAAACAACTGAATGTCTTTTTCCTTCAAATTCTGGTTTTCTTTTCTGTGTATTTGTGCTTGACTGAAAATGTTAGAAACTAATGAAGTTATTTATAGAGTGTTGAGTTGTGCTGGGTTTTGAAAGTGTGAAGCAATCTGATCTTTAAAGGCCTTTTCATTATGTGTGTACAAACACACAAACCCCAATCTGTCTGGAGCTTTTTACACACACTGTACCTGCTGCATCGAAACAAACCTCTGCAAAGTTGTTTCAATAATCTCATTAAGACAATCCTGTTCAACCTATAACTGCTGCTTTAATAGACTACTAATTAAAGAATACAAAAAGGATCCAGGATCCGACTTTAATGCTGTAAAAGATCAGCTCGGCTCAGTCAGGTCTTGTGTAAGGCCCTGCAGCGCTGACCCCACGTCTGCTGCATGAGCCCCCTTATAAAAGTTGGGGAGAGCTATTTCTCTCTGTCTATGCATTTGTGCGTGTGTGTGTGTGTGTGTGTGTGTGTGAAAGGCTTATGGTTCTGCTGGCCCAGCAAACAGCCTGCCAGGGTTTATAACACAGTAAAAACTCCACGATAAAACACTGGTGCTAGTTCACCCTCACTTGTAGGTTTTAGCATCAGTTTAAGCTCTGTATTTTCCTTTTTCTCTGAAATGATCTGCACAGCATTCTCAGATCTTCCCTGTTTAAATAAGACTTTTAAACGAGGTATTATCTCACGTAAAGTCATGTTTCCTGGCAGATGAGCTCTTCTAAGAGTAAGTTGCTTTACCATGCTGTTCCTAATATTCATAAAAGCCTGAACTTTAAAAGGTTGAACTTAGTGGAATGGTTTTGTTTTATTTTTGTTTTTTTATCGGTTTAGAAGACTTTCAGGGTGAAATGTGCAGAGTGTTAACGTAACATTAATTTATTTTTCTTTAAAAAAAAAAAAAAAAAAAAAAAAAAAAACTACAGCCAACTGTTATAATCAGTATGTTAGTAGTGTGCTGTTTCTCTCTGAGATTTTTTTTTTTTTTTTTTTTTAAACCCAATAAATTGGATAAAGTACAAGTTACTTGATGTTTTTAAAAAAAAAAAAAAAAAAAAAAAAAAAAAAGATAATATCCCAAAAGAATATGTTTTCCTTTCATCTTAAACATAATGGAGGATCTATTGAATCAGAATACATTTGCTGACGTCATGATTTAATATCGGTAAATATTAAATCATCCCCTAAACATCTGAAACAAAACTGTTCAGGGTTAAAATACAATTAATCTGACATGCACGTACACTCATTCTCACACAGCTTCATGGGAAGGGATGATTCATGTCCCCTCAGCTGGAGACTGGGATCTACGGCTGGAAATCGATCCGTGTCCATCAGATCAAATGACGTCATCCGCTTCCTCTGGCTTCTGTTTGATGATCACTTCTGATAGTTATCACTGTTTTCATCTTCCTCGCTCTGCTGGCCTCGTGTTTCCATCAGTAGTCTCTCCCCTCCTCTTCCTCTGAGAACCAAAACAAGCGAACAGTTTCTGCCAGAGATGCCGCAGATCCTCCGTGTTGACCAGAATCACCAGAATCACCAGAATAATCACCAGAATCACCAGAATAATCACCAGAATCACCAGAATCACCAGAATAATCACCAGAATCACCAGAATAATCACCAGAATAATCACCAGAATCACCAGAATCAGAAGCGACATCCTTGTTTGCAGTTTCTTCATTTTTCACCAGAACTCACCGGCATGTGTTCAGTCAGTCCCGTGGTGCTGATCGATATTTGAGCCTGTCTTGAAATTGGAGAAGTTGCTTTTAAATATGCAGTTTAAAATTCAGGGGGAAAAAATGAATATGTATTTCTTGTCCTTCTTTTCTGTTAAATTCGCATCTGTTACACTTACATTACAGAAGTTGGTTATTTTTAGAGGGTCGAAATCATTTTAATGTTGTGATGTCTTAAAACTGAAGCGCAATAAGCATGATTAAACACAATCCTTCCAATTATTATTATTATTATTATTATTATTATTATTATTATTATTATTATTATTATTATTATTATTGTTATTGTACCAGCTATAGTAACAACATCCCGCGTTGGTAATCACGACTTCTATTCCACAGTGTTTGTTTGAATGCATGAACTATTTGTGTCCCATCGCAGCATTTAATCCATTATTTTTTCCACAGGCTGATTGAACTTTCAGGCATTTAAAACCTGTTGACATTTAGCCTAAATATACAACAAATCTTATGCCGGATAAATGGAGTCCGATCAAATCGATACTGGATAAATATCTGCATTAACCAGCCAAACCAGCAGCTTATCGAAATTCCCAGTTTTAAGTCACCACACATTTTCTGAACGAGCCTAAATGTGTCAGTTTGATGATCAACTTTGTTTATTCGTTTTTTTGGGTTCTGGTTTAAGCTCATAGTCCGACTTTTATCCCTTTTTATCCTCTGACTTCATATATTCTTAGGGCAGATCTGTTCTAGTGAAATGTCTGCTGCTGAAGCTTCGTTTTAAGCTGCTGGCTTTAACACTTTATTAAAAAGCGGCATGTAAACGTCAAACTGTTTTTTTTTTTTTTTTTTATTACCTGAGGTTTTAGATGCTCATTGTCGCTTCATATTCATTTATTTGTGTTTTCCCCCCAATCTAAAAGCCTCTCATTTTGCCATAATAACACCAATGAAGACGTAATTTCCATCTTCCGACACCCCCAGAATAAGATTGTAATTAAAGAAATAAAGATTTAATGTGTTTTGTTGCGGATAGTTTAAACTAAGTTTTATTTTTTCATTTAAAGCTTGAAACAATCATTGATTGATTAAAATGTTTAATGAATGACTGATAAATGATTAAATCTCATGCAGCTCTTGGTTTTTGCAGTTTTCACACACCTCATCGTGTCCCCTTCTCTTTCCACGAACAAAGCCAAGTCCCGTTTTTCCTTCCAAACGGAGGTAAAAATCTCCTCCCCTCCTTTCTTTCTTTTTACTTCATTTTCAAGCGAAATGTCTGTTTTTGATTGAGGCGTAAAGGTCAGCTTTGGAGTTTTACTCCTAAAGCATCTTTGACTCCAGAGCTGTGGCCAGAAGCTGCAATAAAGCCCTCAACTCCCCGATTTTTTTTTCCCTTTTTTTTAATCAAGCCACTGAACACACTTCTTCCCTTCATAGGGCTTAAGTGCTTTCACGTCTGTAATAACTTTGTATACAGGGCATGTATACACACTAAGCTACAACAAGGTGATAATAAAGCGGCCGCTAAGTGCGCGTGCTGAGCCAAAGCTGTGCAGAATTATCACTGCTCTGCAGCACGTTTCATAAAGAAAGAAATGCGACAGCTTGTCAATAGGGTTTGATTAAGTATCACTGTGGTCAGTTTAGCCAACAAAACCGCACAATTTTAATCAAATCTCTGCACATGGTGAAGTCTCCCAGCAGCTTCCCCACATTGCTGCACTGTGGGATTTCACTGTCATCAAGATGGGAACATTCCCCTGATTGATGCAAAGAACTTACTCTTTCTAGTTTCAGTCTCAGTTTTGCACCATAACCTCATCTGGATTTATTTTTGTTCACTTGTGCTGCTTTTTCTTATGACTTGTGCTTATGAAGCATACATGTACTACTTCTGAAATACATCATCCCATCTTAAACTACTGTAAAGTGTATGTATCCACCTCTTCGTCATTAATTAACAGTTATTTAGCCAGTAAAATGCAACATGATAGTCATTCCTCTGAATGCAGAGCGAGTGTTTGGACCACTCTAACCCTAACGTGCTCTAACCCTCAAAAGCATTTCACTTTTATTCAGTCTTGCTAAAACATAATTTCAGACCATTTGATATTTATTTGTTATTGCATAGGAGTAGATCACAGTTTGCCTTAAATATGATTACAGAGATATTTTGATGAAATTTGATAGTCTTCGTGAAGAAATCCTGTTCCCATAGTAATTCAAATTTTAAAGCAAAACATTTATTTTCTGGTATATTAATGCAAGAAACCCAAATGTTATATTTTGAATACATGTCAGTGGACAGCAGCATGTTTTCTTACACCAAATGTAATTAATTAACATCAAGAAAACTAATTAATATTAAGTAAACTTTCGAGATCACATTAATTAAATGTGAAAGGCAACTCCTGACCGCTGTTTTACTCCAAAACATCCAACAGGGATAGAAAAGGAAGAAAAACGTCAGCATGAATAGAAATCACAGAGGAGACACCAGAAGAAAACACCGGCTGTGTCCTCAAGACAAAAATCCCCATATGACAGAAATAAATATCGGGGTTAATGGACTAAAAGAGTTAATAAACAGTTTTCAACCAACTAAAACAACAAGGCAGAATTTAGTGAACAGAGCACCTCTTAGCTGTTAAGCACAGCAGTGGGTGCATCATGATGTGGGCTTGTGTTGCAAACTGTGGCACTGGCACAGCAAACACCTCACTGGTAAAACACAGAACAGACTCCAGTAAATACTAATTTATTCAAAATGCAGTCAGTTCACTGCTGAAGATATAAGAGAAATTATAACATTTCTAAAATATCCACCCTGTCTCAACAAACATTTTTTTTTTGATTATCTAAACATGAGTTTGGGTATTTTTTTTGTAACCTATAGCATGACTTCCGGAGTCATATATTTTATCTAGGGATCTGGATCCTTTGATGTGACTTGTTCTTACTGTTTTACAAGAGATACAAATCTCTTATTGTGAATATTTTACTAAATGTGTTAGAATGTGCTCGTCTGTTAAGATATTTATGTTTTTATTTGCAGGAGAAAAAAAAACAAAAAACAAAGCTCTGTTGTGTGGACACCCAATGGTATAGTGGTCCATCAAGAAGTGGGTGTTCTCTCAATTTTTACTTCTTTTTAAAAAGAAAAAGACAGAAATAAGTAGCCCAGAAAAAACTACTCTATATAGTTAACCCCAAACATCCATCAGCATATTTGCTCATTGTCACATAATTTCTGCTCTTCAGTCTCAGAGAAGAAGAGTTAAACCGATACTGGCACACAGACTAGAAAGAGACACACATAAACACATATATCTATATTCTGTCTCTGTTCAGGCTAAAGTTTCCGTAGCTGATGGCTAGCAGCACCAGAGTACCATAGTTAATCTTAGCTGAGCTGCTGGTTGACTACACCGCGGTGGACACACAGTGACACATTTTGCTTTGAGTCTGTGCTGAAAATTCAAAATGCACCATCTCAAGTGGAGTAAGCTGATTCGATGCACCTCAAAATGACTGTAATACAGCCTAGCATGGAGCCTTCTGTAGGAGGGCTGGGAGTAAATCTCCAAACTAAAACATTTTCAAGCTTCAATGCGGTGACCAAGCATGTCCTAATATTAGCATCTTACCTCTTTAAATGATTTTTAAACTTCTGTTTCTCACCATCACAACAAACCAGTGGCAGTGACACCTTAAGATGTGCAAGATGCGATGTGACATTTATGCAGAGTAGATATTTTTTCAGTAAGTCAGATTTAGATGTGCGAGCTGTAGATGTTCTCAGTGTGATTTAAAAGGTGCATATCTTTGCTTAGATTAAACTCAGATGAATAAACAAAAAATGAACTCCTCAAAATATGTAATCAGCTCATGTAAATGTACACGGAGTTATAGAACTCGGATCTTTCGCGTGCATCTCCAACAAGCTTGAATCAGTAGGTTTGTGGAGACGAGTAGTTTTAGCCGACGTCTGCCTGCTGTTAGTCATGCACAGGCCTCCTGTCCTGCCTCCAGCTTCAGCAGACACAGAGGCTTTTTCTCAGGGCTGCAGCTCGGCTCTGCTGTTCCGTGATAATGATAAGGCCTTAAATCCCTCTGTAGATTTGACCTTTGTCCCCTCTCCCCCAAACTCTCTATTTTTAAACTGTCTTGTGCAGTGAAGAGTTGCGATCCGGCCGGTGCTGGGAGGATTAGGTGTATGTTTGGGCAGAGGTGACTTCAGGAGCCCCCACTCTGTTTAATTTGGCAGCCCAGCGAGCGCCACACAGCTGCCGGCAAAACCCCACTTGATCTACTAGATACCCAAAATCATTATACGATGTTTGTTATGGAGCGGGGAAAGTGAGGAGAAAAGAAAAGAGAAGGAAAAATAGATAGATTTACTCGTGTTTGAAGAGGACTTTGAGTGTTTGAAGTCCGGTCACTCAGACATGTTACAGACGTCCTTTCAAACTTGACTGAAAAACTCAGCTGCTTTAATCAGCCTATTGATCTATTTTATATCACTCTGCGTCACATATTTAATCCCTGTTTGTTTCTAAAATATCCCTACAAAGTAGCATGAAAACGCCTCCATAAGATCTTTCTGTTGGGTTCCTGCAAATCTAATGTAGAGACACAGCACCGTTTAAAAGAAAGTTAGATCGAAGCTCAGATAAGTTCGTCCAGTGTGAATATTCTCACGTGACACACACCTTTGGGTTGAAGTCAAATTGGAAGATGTTTGGTTTAAACTGCAAATATGTTGTTAAAAGTTACAAAACTTTACTTTTAGAAACTTCTGTAAGATTTTAAATGTAAAGCTAACAGAACACAATGTTATATTATTTACATTTTATCTTTGTCATTGCTGGTTTGTTTTGAGTTCATTTATAAGATAGATAGATAGATAGATAGATAGATAGATAGATAGATAGATAGATAGATAGATAGATAGATAGATAGATAGATAGATAGATAGATAGATAGATTATATGTACCTCAAAATAATATCTGCAGAGCAAAATTTTTAATAAATGTAATATAGGGACATTTTTTGATATTTTAGTTTTCTGCAGTCAAATAAAAAAAAAAAATAAAAAAAAATAAAAAAACAAACAAACAGCATTTCTGTAAGAATGATGATAAAATAAACCGATACAAAAGTATTTTAAGGAAGCTCCAGTCCAACAAACGAACAGGGCCACTTTTCCTGGAGTATCTGAAGCCATCACACACGTTTCAGCGCTCAGGCAGTTCATCATTCTTCTGCAGACAAACTCGTCCTTCGCTTGACAGTTAATGGGTTTGGCTCTCTGATTAATTGTGATAAATGGGGACTCATTCATAACCCATTGTGCAGTTGGCTCTGTGTGCTGTCAGTGCAGCTTCATGCAAAAGTATCACTGCCCGTTCTGTGTTTATGTACCAGAAAGAGGCAAACTGTTGCCCCCTGTTGGTCCTGGAGGAGCAGTGAAAACTTTATGGTCTGTGCAGTGAAGAGTTTTTCGCCTTGTGATTACAAAAAGGTAAAACTGACTGTACGAATGTGATGCATTCAGGGTTGACACACAGAAATAGTACACACACACTGTCCCAGATTAGAAATAAGATATTTATATCCTTTGTCCATTCTTGCGGTAGTATGAAAAACACATGAAAAATGTAGCTCCGAGCAGCGATCAGGGGGTTTTAGCCCATATGGGAATGTTAATAATTTAAGGCTGTCAGGGGTCAAGAGCTACATGGGAATGCTGGGAATGTTGAGAGCATAGTTTCTGGCAATCATGGACATAATGACATGGAAACATATCCACAAAGGAAAAGGTTGCTTTTAGTGTAATTATTCATCAAACATTTTTATCTCTGTTGTTGTTGTTGTTGTGATGGATTTGCTTCTTCTTTCCTGTTTTTAGGAGTAAATCCTGCAAGTGATGTATGTTTCAGAAGGAGGACTTTGCGTGCATGACATGTTTGTCCAGGAGTGCATAAATCCATGGTGAGTTATTAAAGACACACCCAAAGTTATAGCATGGAGTGCACCAGAAACTTGAGTCTCCAGGTTGAGACACTGTAATCATTAAGCCCAGAGTGGTATTTTTAAATAATAATGTATTGAAGCAGCAAATTAGAGTCCTTGAAGAGCCTGTTTCCCAAAAGTGACATAATTGTTTCCACTTCTCATGACCTTTTCTGACAGAAAACTGACCTTTCTGAGGATAAACCAATATGTGTGTGTGTATTACTACTTGTCCAAGTAGCTCTTTTTTTCCTCTTATTTATACTTGGATTAGCTATGAAGAAACCAAAGTGCTTCGAGTTGCACAGTGATGTATTTGATGTGCAGTATATTTGTACATTTGTTTGCATGTCATGCATTAAACAATGGAAGAGTGTATAAAGCATTATGCAGTTGATCATGTGGTGTGCCAGATGCAGATGCGAAATTGAGACAGAAACTGTAATACTTGGCCAAGTTTTTTGGACAGTTGCGCTCAAATTATGCTGGAGATGTTTAAATTTTCCTGCTTGACATGAACCGCTGCCTCTCCTTTGACCAGACACAACTCCAACCTGTCATATTGCTGTTCTGTTTGAAAGTAGAAATAGAGGTACAGAAAATAGAGACACAATAATAAACACATACGTTGGACTTTCTGTTAACAATGCAGTTTATCTGGTCGCATGTCAAAGGTGTCGGTTGGATATGTCACATTATAAAACTCATGTTTGGTTGCTGGTCTGGGACTTTGTGCGTCCTGTCACTTCGCCATGACGCTGATGTCCACAGTGACATCATGTTGACAGTCCCTGTGTTTTGAGTAAAAGAAGCGTAATGAATCCTCATTATGTTGAAAGAGATGTTGGAGTGTGGTTGTAGACCCCCTTCACAACCCAGAGATGACTGGTTCTGATTCCATCTTGCTAAATCTTTTAATAATTCTTTAATTTTCCCACAATCTCCACATCCCCACCCATTAATAATTATGATTATGAGTTAAAAGTACTTTATCAGAGTTATAAATCTTATATTACCACAGACACAGATTAATGCTCATTGGTCACCATCCCATGTCACATGATCTGACACCGTGTAACACAAAACAACTTTTTACCAAAAACGTTGTCATCCCACAGTGTTTACACCTGGGTGTAAACCACTACAACACATTGGAAATGAGGACAAATGTTCCTGTTCATGAATTTATAATAAGCTTGAGCTGCTTGATTAAATTAATCAGGACTGAATGAACATCTTCAATGTTCCCTTCAGTGTCTTTTAGTTTGTTTATTTGAGGTCTCATAATCATGTTGTCACCCTTAGAGCTGTTATCTATATTTGTCGTAGTACTTTATATGATGTTATTGGATTTATCATTGGCAACAAATTTAGCCTTTTTTGTGCCTTCCTTCATCATAAAGAGTTGAGGGCATCTTTCAACCGGTCTCTGAGAGGGTTTCCTGTTTATTACCAGATTATGTCACATCTGAGCATTCGAACTTCAGCTAATCAGATCCTTAACCTTGGTTAGTATCACACTTCAACATCACATTCAAAATAACTTTTGACTCATTCTGTATGTTAAATCAGATCTGAGTCTTTACAAGGACATTCTGGTAGGTAAGTTTTATCACCCATTCTGATTATTTATGACCAAAAAGTAAAACAGACCCATGGAATACATCATTTACATAAACTGGGTTTTAAATTAGTTTTAGGTTTGCAGGAATAATGAATGCAGTTCTCACTGTGTGTAAAGTTACATTTTGGCCGATATACTCTATATGGTTTCCTGATTCTTGCTGAGTAACTAAGCTGCCTAAACCTAACCAGATGACATAAAAAGGATCATATGAAAACTTTTGTACAACAAAAAGAGCTAAATGAATAAGTAAATAAACCAATTAAGAATTTCCCAATATAAATTCAAAGTCTAGATTTGGGTCTGAACTCAGACCAAAGCACAGTTTCCTTAACCTAAACAAACTGATATAGTGATACCCACCAAAGTGAGAAAAGTAGGTTGCCCAACAAACAATATACATATACATATATACATACACATATATATGCACATATGCACGGGACCCAACTATCCAGGTTATGCTCTTTGCTCTTATAGTTATGGGTAGTCTGGCCATCCATTACTTATGTAGCAATGGGGATGTTACCTGATGCACTGAGAAGTACCTCGCTCTATTTCTCTAATATATTATTGTATAAATATATGCCAATATTGCCGTCTCCAACTTATTTCTCCTTTTTTCCACAGGTCTTCCTGAATAAGTGCAGTTGTACATGTTGATCTGTCTTTCCTGTCGTCTCCACCCCAACCAGTCGAGGCAGATGGCTGCCCTCCCTGAGCCGGGTTCTGCCGGAGGTTTTCTTCCTGTTAAAGGGGAGTTTTTTCCTTCCCACTGTCGCCTTGTGCATGCTCAGGATGTGGGATTGGATCGAAGTCATGACTCGTTGCAATCAGTTGGTTTCTATTATAGGATATGTATGAATTGGCTCAAAGTGATGTGTTTGTTGATTCTTGTATGTAAGTGCCCTGTGACAACATTGTTGTGAAGTGGCGCTATACAAATAAAGTTGAATTGAATTGAATTGAATTATACATATACATATGCAGAAAAGGTGAGCTTATCTGACAGATGTTTTCAGAAGTCAGTGGAGTTCATGTATATGTTCATGTTAAGTAATAGCTTGTTGTATAAAGCATCATCAGTCAACATCTGTTTATACAAGCGGACTTTGTAATTAAGAAAACCTGTCTAGGCATGAGTAGGTGGGGTTCAGAGAACAGATCAATGACAAGTTTAGACTGACGGAAGAATATTTCATTAATCCCATATTCAGCATGATTTCCTGTCATTTTACCCATCCTAAAAATAAAAAATAATCCAGGCAAAGTTCTTCAAACCATAATTTCACTATTTCATACAAGTTTTAAGTTTGAAACATTTTAATTAAAGCAGTCATGTGCTATGAAGACACATAAGACACAGTTAGCCTTCATCTTCTGTATGAAAACCTTTTAATTCTCCTCTCTTTCTAGTCTTTGCGCGCCTCATTTTCTCAGTTTTCTGCTTGTCTCCCCTTTTGTCTCTCTCTTGCACACACACACACGCACACATACACACACACACACACATGCACACACAATTCCATCCACAAACCTGGCACAGTGCAGCTCGACAAGATCTGAGGCCAGATATCTGATTTACACCAGCGAGGTCAGAGAGAATGCATTAGGACCTTTTGCAGGAGAGGCTCAGGGAACCGCCAAGAGTTATAAAGTGGTCGGATGGATGCTGACACACGGCCCTTCATAACAATCACTAGAAGAGTTAGATGCACTGGCCCTGACCTCCTCCTGCACTGCACTGTGATCTACACACTGCAGCTCCCAGCTCCTACACTTCACCCTGCCAAACGCACCAGCTCCCAGCTCCTGCTTGCTGCAGTCTGCCTCAAGCATCAGCTTCTTTCTCTCCGCTACTTTTTCTTTACAAGAAGTATTAAAAACTCTTCTGTAAGTGTTTTATCATCTGTTTAATTTATTATGGATATTGGTTACCTCTTGACATACTGCAGTGAGTCACAGCAACACATCTTTTATACGGCTTGGAAGCAGAGGCCAAGCAACTCCCTTTTTAATGTGTCATCTAAGGATTTTTATGCTTGTCGTAACAGCTCTTTATCTCCGTTTGAGGTGATTAAACAGTGAAAGATCTGCTGATGTGTTTAACACACATCCATTTTTATTTATTTTTTTTTTGGAAGGCCTTGATTTAAGAACTAAATAATCTCTTTTTTATAGGTCTTAATTGACTCAATTCATACTCTGCTGTTTTATTACTTTTATTATTGTTTTCAAAAGATGCAAACATGCAAGATATAATGTTATACTATCAGAAAACCCTTCTTTTTTCTTTCTTAAAACTGAGTGTAGATGCACTTTGCTGTTTCTCAAAATGTGTAATTAAGGAGAAATTTGCAACATTCCTCTTTATTCATCAGTATCTATTCCCAATTAAAAGCTCTCAATTTGATGGTCTATCATATAAATGCCGAGCCCGTTTAGTCCAATGGAAATTGATAAGTTGGCAAGATGAGCATATTTTTTGCACTTGAATGAACACAAGTGGGAGTTGTATGTGTGTTCACCAGTCTTATGGTGAACTTATTTACACAGTGCGCCGGTGGAGGACTGAAACATAACGTTGGCGGACATTGTGAGAGCTTTTGTCCTGGCAAGCCATGATTATAAGTCCAAACCATAACCAATCAGACCTGAACCTAAATCAGTCTAAAAAAAAAAAAAGGTTGCAGGACTGTTTCCATCCTTCTTTCCCCTTCATGCAGACTTCATGTCAAAGATTAGAAAAAATGAAGATGCTTTTACTACCTGGAATGAGACTCACACAGTTAAACCAATAACTGTGTAACTTATTTAAACTTCTATTTTAGCTTATGCATCTAAGGTCAGTCATTTCTATTGGCTCTGATGAAACTACATCATCTACAAATGAGTATAGAAAATTTATATTATTAAGGATAAAAACGTTTTCCTGAAGAAACCTTTGTGATTTTGGGCAAAAATATATTAATTTGCTTGTAGGTTTTGTTTTTATATCAGCACTCAGTTTACACTGTAAAATGTTTTGCTTTTTTTTGGCTTTTGCATTAATTGAAATTATGTCTAGGATGCTATTTTTTTAAAAAATATATTACAATAAACAATAGTTTTTACTGTCCAACACAACTATTTTGTTGACAAATATTTATAAAATATTACATATCAATAAATTAATTTAGTTTTAAAACTATATGAAGTATTGCAAAATACATTAAATTAACTAAATGTCCTGTTTAATGACTTTTTGTTTTGTGGTGGATCAGTGTATTAGTTGAATAAATTAGATTTAACCCTTTCCTCCCATTGAATATGTACAACAGTATTGTGGAAAGATGCTGATTCAGAACATAGAATAGCAACATTGAAACAGTTAAATAAGAATTTGCTCTTCAAGGCCTCTCTTTTCAGTGTTTACATCACTTTTTATAACTCTGGGATGGCAGACACAGACCTGCTACAGTCCAAATACTCCACATACAGACACACACGTGCACACACATACTACACACTAGTATCTGGACAGCATCAGCCAACACTTCAAAGTGCAGGATCCCCCCTTTTTTACAAGCCATATTAGGCTCAGATCAAAGTGTAGCCTGTGCTTTAGGCCAGAGTTTTCCTGGTCAAATCTCTGCTACACGCTGTGGTGATAAAGCACCACGCACTGCATATCAGGTCTGACCTGCCACCAGAATACCTGTACTCGTATGTCACATGGACTTGTAGCAGAGTTATGAGATCATGAGGGATTCTAGCTGCATTAAATGTCAGCCGTTCAGAATTGAACCAGTGTCTGCTGTTGTGCAAGCAGCAGCATATCTTCTTAGAAACTTTGATGGCTGATGTGTATGTAAAAAAAAAAAGCTTCATCACTTTATTATGGGACTCCTTACCAGCTTCACTAGTCAGCAAAAAGGCATGTCAGACTGTATTTGTGTGTTACTGTACTATTTTTCTGTGCATGCAATGTGTCAAAAATGACTCCACATCTCCCTCCTCCTCCTCCTCCTCCTCCTCCTCCTCCTCGTCCTCCTGTTGATAATCTCCTGATGAAAAGTACTTCAAAGCATCACGCGGCGCCCTTTTCTGCTGTTGTTGCTATAGTGTGTTTCACGCCTGGATTCTCATACTGCATGGTCCTTGTGCAATGCTGGATGTGTCATAGGAGAGGATGACGCCGTCAGAGCGCTGGGAAGTCCAAAACATGAGGGCTGTCCAACTGTTGTCATGGAAGCAACCAAATAAACAATGACGGTCAACACGCAGAATCATGTTGACAAGGAGCAACTATTTGTCGTTTTAACAACAGCAGAGGGCATTTAAAGGCGCCCTACAGAAGAACTTATGCAGTTTTTCTCAGTGATGCGCCCCCTATCGATGGCTAGTTCGGCTCCTTCGTGTTCATTAGTTTCAAATGCTTTCATACGCCGGCGGCGCTCTCATACTTCCATGCGTCTGCGTCTTTTACATCGCATTACATTGCTACAGTCGTTGAGTCCATTCTCCAGAGGTCGGTGTTGAGTTCGGAGGTCACTTCTGTGTTTTGACACTGGTTTATTGTGGTAATACACCGCTATGAAGTCATCTACAACCATCCAGAAATACCAGAAGAATAAATCCACTGTAGTAATTTTTTTTTTTTTTCTGCTATTTTCAGCTTCTGTGTTTCTATTTGGTGCTTTTTATTCGGTGGTTTTGGCGTCATCTTCCTCCTGTTCTTTTTCTCCTTCTCTGGTTTGTTCCTTTGGCTGATTGCATGTGAGTTATACAACTCAACACTGCCCCCACATTTTTCGGTGGTATTGCTTCGTTTTCCGCATCAAGTGACGAATCGCTGAGTTCCTTGAAACAGACCAAATTACACGCGTAACTGATGCAGAAGACTGTGTTTCCATCTTCTGCCTCCATCATAAATGGGCTTTTATCTTGACTCTTTTCTCATCACTTACTGAATCCTTTATTCTCTTTCTCTTCCTGTCTTATAATATCTTCTTTCCTCTTATATTATATAATCTATAATAATGTAATCTATACCTCTCTTATAATAATTAGATAATGTCTTCTTGTGTTGCTTTAATGCTCCAGCCAAAATGTATATTAAAAATAACAAGTGTGTTTATTTCCAGTAGTTAGCGTGTGGCGTGGTGGATAAAGTCAAACTCAGCTGCAACGTGTATAGTTTGGTTTCTCTGCATTAGGACACAACTGATGGCTCCAGTAATGTGGATAATAGATGTCACTGTGACATAATGCATCTTTAATAAACAAAGAAGCACTTTGTCTATGTTTAAAAATAAGTTTTTGACACTTCAGTCTTGTTCTACTGCACAGTAAAGTTTACATAAAAACACTTTAAAAATTGTGTATGGTTTGTTTTTAGAGCTATTGGTAGTAGATGCCCTTGCAAATGATCTGTGTTGTGATCTACCCTGACCAGTTTTATCTTTAAGATTTGCAGCTTTCTGTATTTGTCATTCAACTTTATTTTTTCTTTGTTTTTGGGTGTAAAAAAATGACTTCGGTTATCGCTGAAAACCTGTTTGACCCTGTTGTGGAGGAAAGTGTAACTATGTCTGTGCAGTACATCGCTACCACTTGGTCTAAAAAGACAGTAAACTTTGCCCACAGTGGAAAATGTCAGACCACATATTTCTCTTCACATTTCACTCGCCACTCCTTCATGCTGCCAAACAGACGTGTAGGTCTTCTATTCATCCACGTGTTTACTCTTTGTTTTAGACCTGCCGTGTTTTTCCAATGATCAGCATTTTGAAGGGAAACTCCCTTCCCACAAGTTGACTTTGTGCAACCGTACCACCCGTCTTGATGCAAAAGTCCCATAATTCATCAGTTGCTCCCCGTCACCGACCTGCTGTCATTCTGAAGGGCTTCACACTCCATTTTACCCCCCCCCCCCCCCCCCCACACACACACACACACACACACACCTCCTCCACACACACACCTCCTCCACTCCTCCACTTCTTGAGGGAGTTGATGTGCTCCCTGCACATCAACTCATCAAGCGTAGCTGCATGTTAGTGACAAAACCTGTCTATCCAACAAACTTATTGTCCATGTATATATATATATATATATATATATATATATATATACATATGTATGTATATATATATGTATATATATATATATATATATATATATATATATATATACATATGTATGTATATATATATATATATATATATATATATATATATACATATGTATGTATATATATATATATATATATATATATATGTATATATATATATATATATATATATATGTATATATATATATATATATATATACACAATGAACTACCAATGTGAAACTTTTGATTCTAATTCTAATCAATTTGCTATATAATTTTTGTAATATTTAAATTGCCCATAAAATATTAAACCTCGTGTTTTACTTTACATGTTGTCCAGGCTGTTTCCTTTTCTGTGTTCTTTCTGGAAGGAAAGTGCTCTTTTAAATAAGTCATGTAGTCTTTGTAGCCTTTATGGGTAGAGTTGTTGTGATGAATGAGAGGTGCAGCAGTTTTATTTTGTGTTGCCATGGATCTACATGTGTATTTAATAAGTCAAGGTAAAGTAATTACCCCAGAAGAACCACATTTCACAAGCTTGAAACACAAAACAAAACATTTAACATTTCAGAAAACAAATGCTTAAAGACACAACAGGGCAAAAACACCAACATGTGACAACATGAAATCTCAAGTAAAAAGCAGAAAAGGCGTCATTTTTAAATTTTAATAATAAGTCATGAAACACAAGGACAAAACAACAGATCATGCAGCTTTTCTTCAAATGCAACAAATTAAAAAACACTATTTTAAAAAAGAGACTTTAAAACTCGGCAGCATCTTATAAACCTACTCTTCTGATTTCATTTTTAAAACACTAAAGATAGTTTCAGAAAAGATTATATTAGAAAAAATAACTTCACAATTAACACAGATATTTCAAGCAATAAATAAAAGCTTTTCATTTTACATGTTGTAACAGCAAAACCAAAAAATATGACATTTTATCAGCTGCTGGGTCGCCTGTAAATGTTTGTTTGTGTTGTAATTATGACTGCAACTATATTATGTGTTCAGTTCATTACAAGTTTATGGTCAGGCTCACAGTTTTGTCCTGAACCAGAAGTCCAACAGAAACCATGAAACGGCACTCCTTTATGAGAAAGTGGATCTTCATCTGGGACTACTGTGACCAAAGAGGAACTCAGCCGCTTTCTGAGAAAAAGACACAAAGGCATCAACATCCGCATCAGTACGGGCTTTTGAATGATTGCAGCATGGCCTTTAAAGAGTGGTGTGTGCTGAACGCACAGCAAACATTTCTGATGTATTTCTGGCAGAAAACAGAAACCCGCCCCGTTTCTACATCCAGGTGCTTGTTTTCATCTTGGCTTTTTTCTCCTGGCTTTTTTTTTTTTCCTCGTTGTATGCAGAATGAGTCACTCCAAGGCGTTTTCACTGCAGAGTAAACTGGGCAGAAACTCCCATTCATCAAACAGGTGTGTGTGTGTGTGTGTGTGTGTGTGTTTGCTCACAGGAAAGATGCAAAAGAAAAAAAAAGTGCGGAGTGTTATTTTAGCAGTATTTGGGCTTCCCTCCAAGCTCTCATACCAATCTGCCCTATCTCCCACACAGAGGCCCGGGGCAGCTGCTTGATGCAGGATTAACATAAAGTCCTCTAATGGAACCTGAGGTGGAGAGACCCTACACACAGCAACAAAATTTAGAGATCACCTTTTAAGCTCTGGTACTTAGGTTAGATACTCAGATAGTCTGGCTCCTGGTGTTTCGCAGTGCGGTCAGTGTTTGTGTGTTCTGGTTGCTTTGCTCATTGTTAATTAGTCTTTAATGGAAGTTTGTATAAGGAGCCGGTGAAGGCCTGTCTATGGTCATGCTGCAGTTTGCTATGGAGCTGCTAGGAATACTTCTTGGCAAGTACCTTCCTGATTGTGAATTTTTTTCAAACTTGAGTGGCAGCAAAGCTCAGAAGCTGCTAATTCAGACACTGAACTAAATTCTCCTCCTGATTAAGGAGCTGATGTGACTTCAAACTGCAGTAGAGTCAGCACTTTTTTTCTTCGTGGCTCCTCAGACGACTTCCTAAAACTGCTTGTAGCCTACGTGGAAAGCACCTTCCTCTCCCGTTTGAATAGTGATCCATATCTCTTCCACAGAACAAAAAAGTCAACAGAGATCGGCCAGAACCTCCCAGATTCATTCACCCAAATTATCTCCAAGTCATTCTGCATTAACAAGGATCTAATGGACTAATTGCCATTAGTAATGGTTGTTATCAGTGGGGCTTAGGCAGCCTATCGCAGAGTGTGTGTGTGTCTGCGTGTGTGTTCCTTGCCTTGAGGACAGGCTGTTGGGTAATCCTGTGTTGACCAGAGGGCTTCGTGGTCTATTACAGGTCATGGCTTGATACAGAGAGTAAACAAATTCCTAACTAACGAGGGAGGAGGAGGTCTGAAGCCAGACTTCACACCCCCACCCTCCACACCCCCACTTCCACCCTTTCTAGATGTAACTAATTACCATTCCTCCAATGCCTGATGCCGTTAGGGTCACCTTGTTTCTTTAGTTTCTCTTGTTTCTCCATCCTCATTCTACACATTGCTGCCTCACATCTGGTAAACCGCGGAAGGGAAGTGTTTATAGAAATGCACAGATGTGTGAAAGATTAACATAAAATTATTGTGTTATTAAGTCAGTATCTACCTGCTTATGCTTTAGATTTTGTATATTTACCATATAGATTTTTTATATTCTATTTTTTACAGAAGCAGGCCCTGTGAAGGACTGGAGACCTGTCCAGGGTCTACCCGCTTCTCAGCCGATGATTGCTGGGAAGCTGGGATAGGCTCCAGCTCCCCCCCGACCCTTAATTCCAACAAGCGTTTAAGAAAATGGATGAATTTAACAGAAACATTACATGAATTCACTTTTAAACAACTTTTAAACAAGGTGTACATTACCTAAATTACCTTGATGTCCAGTTATAAGTCCCAGTGGGGAAGTAATTCCACACTTACATCAGGGGGCAGACAAGTATTGTCATTTCAGATGGTCAGCAAAGATGATTAATTGGAAAATTTGTGGTAATTAACAATAAAAAGGATGAAGTTATTACATGAAAACAAAATCATATTGTGCGCTTTTGTGTTTTGTTTAATTCATATCTCATAGCATTCTGCCAAAGTAAACCAGCGGTTTTGATTAAATTTGTCACATTTCACTAGCTTCTGTATCAGACGACTTCATGGAAACTGGACAATCTCCAACATAAGCCCAGGTAAAACTTTCTCACACAGCTCTGGACTCATGCACAGACCTGCAGGTGTTTAGGGTTCTGCTTTAGACTGCATTTACACAGGATCAGAGAGCACATTTGACTATTTGTGGAGCAAATGCCACCTGAAAGACCTTTAAACTGGGAATTTTGATCTGATCCTCAAAGAGTTCAACTCTGATCTCTTGTTTCCCTCAAACTAAGCATCATTTTTTAAACATTCAATTAAATTTAAAGACTTACATTTACCCTAAACTGTAATTTGAGGTGTTTCCACAAACAATAAGATTAGCCTGCTGTCAAATCTTTACTTAAAATGAGGTAAAACAAAAAACTTAGAAGGAGTTGAAAGGTTTGCATAACAATAAGTCTTGATTTCCCACAATGCTTTTCAAATGTTTGAACGTGTTTATAACTACTGGCTGATTTAAAATTTTTAGATTTAGTAAAAGGTCAGAAATAATGATTGCTTTTAAATTGTTTAATATTTAAGCAGTAAAAAAAATCTAGAATAACCTCAGGATAACATAGACTGTGTTAAACTCAAAAACTGTGAATTTACTATAATTAAAGTTAAAAAACTGAAAATCCAGATGCAGAAATAAGTTTCTGATTTTATTTCTTATCCTTGCTATTTTATTTGCTCATTGAATCCTAAAGGTTTAGTACTTATACGTGTAAATATGGCATGAAACGGAGGACATTATGCCATCTCAGGAGCAAGCGGAAGATGAACTCTGCAGAAACCTTTTAGTGTAAATTCCAAACACTTTAAAGCTTGTTCTGCACACAAGTTGACACTTCCTCTCATTTTGAGCTCTGGTTTACACAAGCAGCCGCTGACAGTGGATCTCTTCCTCCATGTTAACATAAAGATCAGATTAGAACAACATTCACGCCCTCGCTAAGGTTGTGGAAAACTCACCATTCCATCCTCTATGATGGTGACAGCAGTGGGAAGCAACATCTGCCAGCACAACTTCAGCTCACTGATGTGTCATCGCAACTGGAGGAGGCTTCTCTTATAAAAGAAGTGATGATCCAGATTCTTCTTGTTGCGTTGAATTAATAAATGTTAAGCAAAAACACTTGTAGTTATCAGTGCTAATTTTAAAACTGTAATGAGAACATTTTTCTTGACTCATGCAATGTTAGTTTTTGTCCAAAGCAGATTGTACTTTGGTGAGCTTTCATCATCAAAAGGTGCCTAATTACCCACAGCAGCTTTAAAGGTGGAAAATAAAATTAAAAGTCTTCAAGTGACGGTGAGGTTATTTGTTTAGGTTTTAATTTCACTGGCTGGTCCTTTGGCAACTACTATTTGGAATTTCTATTGAAGTTTTATGCTTTTTAGGACTTTAACATTCATATATTTAATCATCTAATATGTCAAAATGTATCTACAGTATTTGGAGACACTTTGTTATGATGTCATGACTAATGTTGAGATTATCCTGAAGACTGTAAGAGGAGGACAACCTCACAGACACTGAGTACAGATTGATCTGGAAGTTTGACACAGTAGCCTGCAAGCTTCAGATAATTATTTCATTTTATGAATATTTTTGACATTATTGCACAGTATGATCCCACCAACACTTTCTCACACCCACATTTCAACATCCCACCTGTCAGTCTTAACAATGACACATAACTTGAGCTGTTGCCTCTAAGTTTTCAGCCACCGGACGCTGTCTACTCCTGACGCCACTCATGTCACATGTCACGCACCTTTTTGTCAGTTTCCTTTTAACACCTTGAAAAGATATGGGTGGAAGAGCAGCAGTACAGCTGACAGATGGTCTCCTCTGACCTGACACTGACTTTTAACCTTCTTGTAAAAGCTGTGAGACATGAGCAAAATATTGAGACAACGTGAACACTTCCCTGAGAGGTTTGGTAACGTGCTACATGTATGACAGCTGGAGATGATGGTGAGGTGGTGTGAAAGCTAGCAGTATGAAAAACAAAGTACACTGAGAGCTGATTGCTGAATCATAAATCATGTCATATGTATTGGTGTTAAAGTATTGGTTTGTCATGCTATGACTAAAATAATGATTTGTTGGTTACAGATGCAGGTGAATATCTCAATTAGTATAAACAACTCAGTATCTCTAAAGAGCTGAGCGAAGCTGGTTTCACATGTCATGTCACTGAAATCAGAATCTGAAATATTTCGTTAATCTCAGAGGGAAACTGCTGCATTACATAATTACAAACTTACATTTGCCTTTAAAAATTTACTCTTGTCGATGTTTTATTGTGTAAAAAAAAAAAAAATCCTGCTTAACAATTTGAGCATTTTAACATTTTAACTTTCACTTGTAAGATTGTAACTTATTTATCTTGCCTCCAGTATGGAGTGATCTTACTTTGCTACATGCTTTTATCAGTTGCTGCTGCTTGTTTATTCTTCGCATGGGGAAGGGGGTTTCTCTCCTCATATAGGTGTATTTTCTCCCTATATGAAAATACAGGGAAAATAAAGGAAAATAAAAATACGGGACGATGTTGGGAAACAGGAAAAATACAGTAGTTTCCTTGCCAAAGTGGGCCAAGACCATAGATACTTGACATGATCTTGTCCTCTCTTTTGCTAAATACAAGTGCAACACCACCTTTGGTGGGAATGGGGATATATTATTCTAATGGTTTGGCTCGTTTGAACAAGGTGCAGCGTGAATGTGATATCGGTTCGCATGGTTACAACCCCCCCCCCAAGTGAGCTGAGTCCCCAATCAGACCGAGTCCAGCGGACACTCCTGATGTGTAACAGCTCCTTGGTGAAGGGGCACCTGAGGTGGCCGAGATCCTCCATAAAAACTCAACACCATGAAAACATCTCAAGAAAAGTCTATTTTTTTGAGGTCTTTATTTGTCCCTTTAACAAAATGTTTAAACAGAAGAAAGGAAGAAATTTCAGAGATATTTACCACACATCACCATCTGATATGACAGTTCTTATAGTGTAATCTTCTTCTTTCTGGTGTCCATGAAGTGGCATAGGACAGAAATCAGATTGTGTTCCACAGGATTTTCAGTTTTTGCCATAAAATGATGCCAAATGTCTCAGAAACTGTATGTATCACTTATGACATGCTGTGGGGATGTCCTGCCTGTCACACCTCTGTAGCATTGTGTGGACATAGGAGACAGTGCCTCTGGACTGGCAGACTGGGGTGATGGTCCCCCTCTTTAAGAAGAGAGAGCAAAGGGTGTGCTCCAACCACAGTGGTTCACAATCCTCAGCCTCCCTGGTAAGGTCTATGGAGGGGTCCTAAAGAGAAGAGTCTGTCAAATCTCACATTGAGAAGGAGCAGTGTGGTCTTCGTCCTGGCAGTGGAACAGTGGATCAGCTTAGTACCCTCTTCAGGGTCTCATAGAGGGCATGGGAGTTTTCTCAACCAGTCTACATGTGTTTGTGGACTTGGGAGAAATAATTTGACAGTGTTATCCGGGGACTATAAAGGAGGGTACTCAGGGAGTATGGAGTTGCTGGAACCTGTTGTATGAACTGTCTCGTCCCTGAATGACTGGTCCTCGTTGACAGCAGTGAGTTGGATTTGTTTCCATTGAGGGTTGGACTCCACCAAGGCTGCCCTTTATCATGAATTGTGTTTGTAACTTTTATTTCTAAGTGCATTCAAGGCATTGAGAGGATCCAACTAGGTGTCTTCAGGATTGGGTCTTTGCTTCTTGGAGATGATGTGATTCCGTTGACGTCATTGGGTTGTGATCTCTCACTTGAGCGATTTGCAGCTGAAATCAGCACCATAAAATCCAAGACCATGGTTCTTAGCCAGACAAAGTGTGGAGTGTCCTCTCCAGGTCAGGAATGAGGAGGAATTTAAGTATGTCAGGCCTTGTGGGAAGGATGGAATGTGAGATCAGCAGGTTGATTGTGAAGTCTGATGCAGACTCTGCATCAGCCTGTTGAAATGATGAAGGAGCTGAACCAAAATGCAAAACTCTTGAGTCACCAGTTGGTCTATGTTTCTGCACTATCCTACAGTCATGAGCTGTTGGTAGGGACTGAAAGAAAAATATTAGTGGCTAAAAAGGATTTCCTCCACACGGTGGCCAGACTCACCCTTACAGATTGGGTAAAAAGCTTGGTTATCGGGGGAGAGGCAAAGATTGTAGCCGCTGCTCCTCCACGTCAAAAGGAGTCAGATGAGGTGGCTTTGGTCAGGATGCCTCCTGGAAACCTCCCTGGCGAGGCGTTTTGGGCACTTCCCTGCAGAAGAAGACCCTGGGAAAGCCCAAGACACCCAGTATTACTTCTCTCAGCCAAACTAGGAACGCCTTGGGACCCTGCTGCTGACTGGGAACCAACTTTTTCACCAGCAGCATGTGAGATGCATCCCACCACAGAAAAGGGGGCAGCTATCCCCATAATTTGACATGGAAATGGGTGGAAATTAAACATTTTCTTATGATCTCCTGCACTGCTGTACACTCACTGCCGCCCTCGGCGACTGCTGCCCTGCCGCCCATCTTGCCCATATCAAAAGCCACCACTGGCTGACACGCAGTCTTCTGGTTATGGTTAGAGTAAAATGATGGCAACAGTCTGGTGTGTGTCCATTCAATTCAGTTTCATTTGTATATCACCACTTCACAACAATATTATCACAGACACATCAATTTGAGGCAATTCATAATGAATAGCCTGGTTAAGGAAAACCAACCGATTGCATTAAATCTAGACTTCAATCCAATCCTCCATCCTGTGCATGCACAAGGTGACAGTGGAAAGGAAAAAACTCTTTTAACAGAAAGGAAAACTTCCATCAGAACCCAGCTCGGGAAGGACAGCTGTCTGCCTCAACTGGTTGAGCTGGAGAAGACAGGACGACATGGACTGCAACTTATTAGCCAGGAAAACTTCTTGAGAGAGAAGAAATATGTTAATGATGCCAAGACTGTGTGTTGAATAAAACCCTACCTAAGTTTGCATTGTATATTAATGCAAATATTTCTGCTCTTGCAAATGAGTGATTTATAAAAGTAACTCATTTTTCCCAGTAAAGTCATGAGACATTAAAGCAGTCAAATCAAATGTAACATTTATCTGAGTAAAAATTAGTTCATAGTTTGATAAAACCTTGTTTTCTATGAATAAACTTATGTAATTGATCATGTTGATGTTGAAGTTATAGCGCCCATCCTCTCTGCAGGGGGTGGGATTGTTGATTTGGAAAATGCAGGATTTGTTGTATCTTTATTGACAAGCAAACTTCATCGCTGAGAGCAGGTTCCACGCTGCGCTGTGAGGACACAACTTCATCCACCAACACAAACAAATACTCGCATTGACCAGATATCAACAAAAGCCTTTGTGAAATGACTCTCCAAATATAGAGGCTTTTTGTTATGAGTCATTAATGATTAAAAGCTTCTCTCCTTGACAAGTAGGTCATTAAATTGATCAATAACCCACACATGTTACCTCTTGAGTCAGTAAGTGAACAAGTGGTCACTAATGATCACCACAGACACCGACACCCCTCCCAACCCCCTCACCCCCTCCTCCCCCAACCCCCAAACTGACAGCTGAGGCGTTTGTCATGATGGCCTTCTGTCTGATAAGCTAGCAGCCTCAGGATCATTGCAGCTCTTGTTGCAACACCAACAGAGAGTCAACCATTCACCAAAAGTCAACAAAACCCGAGACCCTTCGACAAATACATCACATACAAGTTTCCATATAAAACTATAACCTGAAATGCAGCAGCGGGTGGATGAGCGCTTATTAAGAATGAAACTCAAAGGATGAAAAGAGAAGAAATTTTAAGGTCGGAGTAGACAAATATGTGTTAACAGTATTCAGTCTTTCAACCAGATATGTGGGAAATATAAGTGCTGATGTTTTGTAATATCTGTAGAGACAGGAGTGGACCAGCAGCCACAGAAGAGTGAGGAAAAGATTTCAAAGCACTTTATTTTCTTTATGACCCTGCTAAATGTTCTGAGGACAGGTTGTGCAAACAGCACAGGCTTTTACATCTCACATATGATCAGGAAGAGATTAAACATGAAATAAAGTTAAGTAAATTCCACAAAACTCATTAGATTAAATACAACCGTAGGATTAGACAGACATCATGTCGATGATTATATTCTGTACAGGATGTGTTTATCATTATTAATTAATTTATTTATTTTAAAAAAGAAGCCACCCCTGGATGGTTCCATCCATCCATCCATCCATCCATCCATCCATCCATCCCAAAGGTAAAATGATGTCCAGGAGGTATTCTAACCAGATGCACCTCATCTTCCTCTCATTGCAGAGGAGCCAGCTGTTCTACTCAGAGTCCTTTGCAGATGACGAAGCAGAGTCTTATTGTGGACCCAGAGAAAGCTTTGCACTCTTTTCCAGTTTAGAACTGATTTGGAGGTGCTGATCCTTATCCCACTCAGCTGCAAACAACTCCGGTGAGAGTTGATGATCATGGTCTAATAAAACAAACCGGACCACGTCATCTGCAAATTATGAAATTCTGTCCATATGAATGAGCCTTCACAAAACTAAATCCACACCAGCAACAGATCCGACTTGCTGCCGGCATCACACTCTTGACTGAAATAAAACAGCTGTAATATCATTATTAGGGCAATTTTGCCAGGAAGACAAAACTCTCCATGATATATTAGTTATTTTATCAGATTATTTTCTAAGCTGTCTTTACACATTTTAAATAAAAATGTAAGTAATTAAAAATTGCACCACTAAATAGGCACAGCTGATTGTCCTTCTGTATATCAACACCAAAACCAGGTGAAATTACCTAACCTGTGTCAGACATCATCAAGGTCCTTGTTGAATTAATCCATACACAGAGACATACAGATGCACATTACTCACACATTACTCTTTGTTATCTTTTTTACAAAATGAACTTTCAGTTTTTTCGTTGTAAATAGGAAAATAATTGGCTTTAGATGAGTACAAGCAGATGGATGAATGGCATTCTTTCCCCCTGTGTATGTGTGTGTGTGTGTGTGTGTGTGTGTATGTGTATGTGTGTGTGTGTTTGTGCTAAAAGAGTGTCAGTGATTACTCCAGTGTAATCAAGTTTCCAACTCTTCTCTCTCTCTGCAGGTCTGTTAATGACAGAGAGGAATCAAACAAATCTCATAAATACCATCATTGAGGAAGGGAATGTGCCCGAACAGGGTAACTTTAGAGTCGGCCTCTGCTCTTCCAATGTGGACCAGCTGTGCAGACTAATCTGCTACCTTACAGAGGATTTGGAGAGACCATGTCAAGTTTAATTGACCATTAATTACAAACATTTCCCAATTAGAAAGGTCTGCTGCATGATCAGGGGATCCCAGTCCCTGAGATGTTTTTAGTCCATCACTTTTATTGATTTATTTAATTTTTTTTTTCATCCAGTTAGCTATAGCTTTGATCCAGATTAATAACTTTGAGCGGTTATTTGACCCCCTTGGGCAGAAAAAATATTACTTATGTTACTTTTTAATAGCTGATTAATAACTTTGAGCGGTTATTTGACCCCCTTGGGCAGAAAAAATGTTACTTATCAATAGCTGAAAACACATATTAAACTGATGACATGATATTCACTATTTTATAATAAAAGAAAACAACTTGTTATCATGTTTATATGACAAGAAGTTTACTAACGTGGTGTTATGAAATAATAAACTTTTAGCCTTTATTTTAGTTTATGTACCCCTTGCCAAAAGCTAGTGACAGATTACTGTCACTCGCTGCAGCTTTGACACAAGTAGTAATGGCTTTTGTCTTAATAATCAACGGTACAAAACAGGTAAATAATTTAGTAATTAAAATAAATTCAAATTTGGGTTTATTTAATAAATCACCAATACATAATATCAATTACACTTTTATACAAACATACCAACCAAAACAGTAAAGCAGCAACATGCCTGACACTGTTTCCAGTTGATGCAAAACTCTGTGTCTGCACTTGCAATTAATCCTTAAAATCACTATGATTCACAGCAACGTGCTTCCTCTGTTAAGATGGACATCATGTACTTGTGTCTTATGTTGATTTGATGCTGAGACAACCAATGCAGACCAGAAACACCCCCCAACATCCCAAAAAACAGAAAAACTGCTTTAACAGTTTGTGCTTAATCACATAGCCCAGTGAATAGTTTCTGTCAATCACCACTTTTTTACAAGGGAACACCAAACTATTTGTGAAGGATAGCAAATAATTAAAAAACCCTGGTTTCCCAGGGTGGTCTCCATTCAGCACCCTTTTTTTAATAACTATCTTTACCCTACATCTACCTGTGTCCTCCTCTGACTGCTGCTTTTGGGTCATGCTGCCATGAATCATGACACAGATCTCCACCAGAGCAAGGATGTGGCCAGAAGATGGCCAGCACTCTTCTAAAGTTTTCTTTGAAGAGGCTTTTTACTTTGTTCAGGATGCTATCTGCTGTCCTCTATAATAAATAGAATAGAATAGAATAGAATAGAATAGAATAGAATAGAATAGAATAGAATAATCTATTCAATGACAGCAAATCTATACATTAATTTATTAGTGTATTTGAATGTCTAGTGAAAAGCCAAGGTAATTTGTCAGGAACATCCTATGTTTAATCCTCCATTAAACATTTGTGGAACAAACTGGGGTGTAGATTTAAGCTGCATGTTCAATAATATATCTACCAACCTGCACAAATTAACATGCAGCTAATAAACATGTTTATTTTTCTCATGGGTACTCACTGGTGTATTTCTATCCACAACATTGCTTCCCACATGCAGTCAGATTTCCCAACAAAAACAAGGGCACACACACCCACACACAGAAACTTAAATGTTGTCTGATAGAGCTTCATTCAGCTCTTATCAGCCTGTTCTTCTCAGTTGAAGTGGTTGTTTCAGATACAGCACTTGACCCAGACCTCTCCTGTACAATGTCCGTGCAGGCGTCCTCGCATAACATTCAGTAAGAGTGTGTTTATTGTATATGCTGTTATATCTTTGACTGTTTGCAGACAATAAACACTTCCCATGATTGCATGTATTGTATGCATATAATTTTGTGTGTGCAGAACGTTTAGTTTTACAATAGACAGAGGAAGCCGTGAATGTCTGTCTGTCACTTCCTCTTGTAGGAAAATGTATTAGTTCTTGCAGCCAGTGAGGTGGATTGAAGTGACATTAGTGAATTTGTTATTACAGTACTGAGAGGATTTAAACTGTGATGGTGTTTATTGTGTACCCTGCAGGTATAAACACGATTCAGCACCATCTCTTTGTGTGAACAGGATACTTTAAATGCTAAATTAGCAGCATCCAATTTTTAGTCTCTCTTTGATACTGAGTTTTCACATTTGCTTGTCTCCAACACACATTTAACATTTGGGAAAAAAATACATTTTGTTAAGAAAAACAACTTTATGTTAAAACATTAAAACTCAGGTAAATCCATCAGACTGGAGAGGCTGAACTGAACCAACTTTACTCGAGACAGGCAGAGGTTGGGCACAGGATGAGAAAAGGATTAATGGATGGAGGAAGGGAGGCAGATCAGAGGTAAAGACAGTGTTGGTTTGTCTCAACCAGCTGAGTGGTTGCCCCCTGTGTCAAATATACACGTCTGACCCAAAAGCTTTCATCTTCTTACCAAAAGAGATAAAGCAGCTCTGCTGGAGGAGAATACAGTGGAAAAACAAGCTGTCCTCAGCTAAAACACACAGCGATGGCCGGATGACTCAAGAGGGGGGAAATGGGAGGGTGTCATTAGTGTAAACACATCTCAATCAATAGAGGACATGATCTTATCTCTCAGAGAAGGAGAAGTCAGAGCTGGAAGTAGCAGCCTACCCTGTTTGTAGGTGTGAGGGTCATCATTTATCAGATGGAGAAAAACGGTAAAACCATCTTTTCATTGCTGAAACTCAAAAGGAAATTACAGCTTTGTATCATTCCCAACATGCCAAATACCAGTGATTTCTTTGCTTTCTTTCTTGTTCCACATTAAAATACATGGGAAAATGTTAAATTCACTGTAAAACTGTGAAATGTAGTACTTTTTATTGTTTATATGTGAAACAAAATGTATGAAGAGCATGTTGTTGTGACCCAGAAGTACTGGAAAATGGTACATTTTATAGACATGTGACAGATATTGTTGTCAAGCAGAAATATTTCAGCTATTTTTGTCAGGGATCATCTTCTTTATACTCTGATTTATTGTTGTACACATAAGAGAACGAGAAACATTTAACATGATAAATCACCTTGGAGATAGTGCATGTGTTTGAGTATGTATGTGTTGCATTATTGCTAATATGTAGGCCTACTAGTGGTTACAACTATGTCCAGTGGGGGTTTTTGATATTGTGATTTGGGCGAGATTGGAAGCCCTCCAGGGCAAAATCAGCAAGGGGCAGCAGTATGTGTCCAGCAGCACAGGAGACGTAAGAAAATGTTTAATTTTATACCTATTACCATTTCAAATTATAGCAATGTCTGTGGTGGGAAACCTCTCAGCTGGAAGGAGCGCAAGGGGGAGAGGGGTGGCGGGGGTCTTAGACGGCAGACCATAATGCAATTAATAGCTAGTTAATGCTGCGTAATGAATAGTATTTCAATAAAGTTTTGGTTTTATGCACCTATACTCAGGCTACTCTAATTTTTCAGACAGTAATAAAGAAACTCATTAAACTGATCAGGTTTTTCTCTTTGCAACATGTAAAAAATCACAGAGCATTAATGCAGAAGAAGAAGATACTCACGGATTACGTCAGAGCCACCATGTTGTTGAGTCAAGTGCTGAATGAAGGATGGAAAATTAAAAGTTAAAAAAAAAAGCCATTAGTTGACCCGTTCAGAAAGAGAAGAAAAGATGAAGAAGAGTAAAGATAAAGGATTTATACATGCAATGAAACAGCTGCAGCCTGATGTGGATCCATGTGCTTATTCACTTCTTGCTAATTGTAGCTAAAAATAGCCTATATCAGTTTCTTCTACATTAATTTAATTATTAAGCACAAATGAAAGCAGTGTGTGGCCAAAATATAGTCTGTTTTAACAGTTTTACTATGAGCTAGTTGTTTACATTAAAACATTTGATTATCAAAACATTAATGACCATTTTGCTAATGTCTAATGTAGGCTACATTAGCATTTTGTAAGCTACACTTTCCATGTCTCAACCCAGAATGAAAATGACACATTTCTTTCATATGTTGCCTGCACACAGTTTCCTCAGTCATAGATAAAAACTTCAGAATGATTTATGTTTCGTGCTTTGAATGTGATGAAGTCCATATTAAATCCTTTGATGGTAGCGCTATGCTTTGTTAGAAATGCATGTTTATTCAGAGAAATGCAAGAGCAAAGACAGAAATTAAGATTTTAATACAGTCAAGCTAGGTTCTGCTTTGTTTTGAATTTCTTTGCAAGACACAATATTTACTATGGCAGTGACCGGTGCAAAGAACTGAAACTATCTGACAAAACAGAAGAATTTATACTTCTTTATTTATACTCAAGGAACTGTGAACCAATGTCCGGCCTGATACTCTGCCTTCACTAATATTTCACTCAAATTGTTTTCAGTTCTACTTTATTCACCTAAATTAAACTTTACTTGCATAGCACTACCTCACAACAAACTTTCTAGCCTATAAATACTTATAAATACCCAAGGAAAACCAACAAATTGTATTGAATCTTGCCTTGGATTCAATCCCCCATCCTGAGCATGCACAAGGCGGCAGTGGAAAGAAAAAAAAATTTCTTTTTAACAAGAAGGAAAACCCTCTTACAGAACGCAACTTAGGACGGACGACCATCAGCCTCAACTGGTTGGGGTGGAGAGGACAGGAAAGCACTTTTAGCCAGAAAGGCCTGCTGAGATATAAATAGCTGCTGAGATAAATCTAATAATGATACCAATATTGTCAAGATAAGGAGCAGGGAAGAAAAGGAAATGCTCAGTGCATCACGGGACATCTCCCAGTAATCTAAGTCCGTGGCAGCAAAACTAAGGAATGGCTAGATAACCCCTAAGATTTATTAAATGAAGCTTTTAAGCCTGATCTTTGAGTTGGAGATGGTGTCTGCCTCCCAAACCCAAACTGGGAGCTGGTTTCATAACAGAGAAAAGTGATAGGTGAAGGTTCTTCATGCAATCGTACTCCGAGTGACTGGAAACCACAAGTAAACCTGCTGTCTGAGAAAAAAGTACTATCTAGCCTAGATTGGAGTCAATGAAGAGAGGCTAAAACTGGAGAACGATGAACTCTCCTGCTTGTTCTCATCAGAAACCTCGTTGCAGGGTTTGGGGTTTTTTTGGGATCAGCGGGACACTTTTCAGGGCTATTTTGGGACAGCCCATAAATTAGGAAATGAAGCAATCCAGTGTTGAAGTAACAAAAGCATTGACCAGTTTTTTGGCATCATTCTGAGACAGGATGTCCCTAATTTTCTGAAAACCTGCTTTTAATGCAAGCGACAGGAAAAATCCTGGTCAAAATGAGCTCCAAGTTTCCTCGCTATAGTACTGGAATCCAAACTAATGACATCCAGATTGATTATACACTTGACAAATTTGTCCTGATTTTTCAGGTCCAAACACAACAAACACAGTCTTTTCTTTATATCTTTTGCTTTTTTTCTTTCATTTTATTTATCAACAGAAAAAAAACTAAATGTGACGGATCATAAGACGTTATACTACACAATACTACTCTACATACAAGGCAGAGATGGGGAGACATTATAAAGGAAGACTACACCTGTCTTCAAATGTTTTAGAAAAACAAAATATTATAAACAGTATAATTGTCTGTGTAGCAAAGTCACTTTCTTGACTAGTAGCATTTAGTCTTTTTTCAGGATGTACTCCTAACAGAAGTCCCTAACAAATACATTATTTGTCTTTGGTTACTTCTCTGAGACAAGATTTTTCAGCATGGTAACCTATAAAATGGAAGGTAATCTTGTTGTAAATGGGAAAAGTGTGTACTTTTGCATACCCTTAAAGTTGTAAAAAAGATATTTTTAAACCTAACTGCGATGGTTGCCTAAACTTCACCAGTAGGTTTGGATGGCAAAAAATCTAACTTATGTTAAATGTTCTAAAACTGTTAAAATGCAATAAGTCCTCCAAGGAAAACAGTCACATCTTTGTTTGTGACCTGAAATAAGGCTTATAAATCTATGCCGTGGATACAACACTCACAAGCAAAATGGGAAATAATGATGGTCTAATATAACCCCATGAAGCCTAAAGTATCATATTTGATACCTGTTTAGTGATTTGGCATAACTTTAAGGTAAAAACTTTGCTCCTACTTAACACATTGTGATACTGGTCTTATGTCTCCTGATAGATACCAGGAAGCAGAAGATTGCAATATAATAAGTTTGACACATCACATGGTAATAAATGGTACATTTCTCACCAAAAATTGTTCATTTTTTTGTTACATCTTCTTAAAAGGCAGAAGCAAGACCTCATATTAAAATAAATGTACTTTTCTTACCATTTGTTCATTGTTTGGACTTCAAAGGGATAAGCATTTCCACAGCGGAGAAGTCATGGTCTGATGTATTGATTAGCCACATAGTCCATGTAAGGATATTGAAGGAGACGTGGTTGGATGAAGAGATGTGAGATCTAAACTAACATACATTTCATCAGTGGAGCGCTACTTTACTTTTCTCACTTCCTGGTTGTGATTAGCTCAAGCCATTACTGTAGTAGGACTTGACTAATTTGAACTGAAATACATACTTTTTACTACGTGACCATCACAGAAACCATTTTATAGGTTTTCAGGTTTACATGTATGTAAACCTGAAAGTTTACATCAACTTCCTGACCAGGAGTCCATCCATCCATCCATCTCAATGTATTTCAGTGGTTAAATTAAGGATTGGCTAAAAGAAAAGGTAAATTAATAAAAAATAAAAATGGGCGCTGGTTTTTCCACTGGTTCATGTCCTACATGACTAATAGATCCTTTTCAGTCAATTTCAGCTTTTTTATTATTCACAGAAAGCCTCACTTAACTGTGGGGTGCCACAGGGATCAATCTTGGGCCCAGTGTTGTTTTCTTTGTACTTGCTGCCTTTAGGCTCTATTTTTAAGAAATATAATTTGTCTTATCATTCTTTTGCTGATGCCGTGCAAATTTACCTTCCTTTGAATTCAAAAACCCCTGACACTGTCAACAGGCTTCTCCAGTGCTTGAATGAAGTAAAAGATTGGATGTCATTGAACTTTCTTAATTTAAATGACAAAAAAAATGAAATCGTGATGTTTGGGAATAGTGAGAATTTTAACGTAATTTTAAATCAATTTTCTTCATACTGTCACCCAGTTGTGAAAAATCTTGGTGTTTTTATAGACACCAATTTTAAATTTGAAAAACTGATCAGTTCAGTAGTTTTTCGAGCTTAGACTTTTATCTGAAGCAAAACAGTATCTCCCATCAAATCACAGATAAAAAGTAGTTCATGCTTTAATAACACAGTGATTGGACAACTGTAACTCTCTCTATTATGGCCTCGCCCAATCTTCAGACTACAGCTCGTTCAAAATGCAGCAGTGCGATTTCTTACTGGGACAAGACGTCAGGAACATATCACTCCTGTACTGTCCTCCCTTCATTGGCTTCCTGTTGCTTTTAGAATTCAATTTAAACTTTTGTTGTTAGTTTTTAAATCTCTGCACAACTTGGCGCCTTCTTACTTGAGTGAATTGCTTACTTTGCACAACCAAGGCAGATATCTGAGACCAGCTGATCAGCTCCTCTTGCATTGTCCCAGGTCCAGATTAAAGACACGAGGAGACAGAGCCTTTTTTTGTGGCAGGCCCAAAACTTTGAACAATCTCTCTTCGTACATACGAGCTGCAACTTCTGTTGACAGTTTTAAGTCTGCTTAAAACATATTTCTTTGCACAAGTGGTCAACTCAGGCTAACAGAGACTCTTTATTAACTTAAGTCCAAATTGTTTACTGATTTTTAAATTTGTGGTTACAATACTGTATTACAGTACTGTTTTCTGTGTGCATTCTTTTATATTGTGCAGCACTTTGGGAGCAGTGTTACTGTTTGGAAATGTGCTATATAAATAAAGTTGACCTTGACCTTAACATGCAGCTCACATGACAACCAAATGTTGCATCATAGGTTGCTTCAAAGTTTGAGTTTGCCTGGCTGCATATACTCCCCATGAACACGTTATGGCATGGAGGACAGTCTCACCAGACAAATGCATCATTGCAAAGATCAGTTCATTGCTTGCCATCCAGCAATCACGAATAGTGGCAATCCCTTTCAGCTTTCTGTTCCTAAATCGCACAAATACATTTTTATATAAAAAAAAAAAACAACAACATCAAGTTTCTGGCACCAGACGTGCGTTGTCCTGGTCCAAAGTCTTACTGGTTAATGGGGTGCATTCACCACTCAGAATGAGACTTCCTATGAAACGCAGATGTCTCATTGACAGACCAAAACAACATATCCACACTGAAGGGCCATTTAGGGGCCATTATAATCAACATCCAATGCAACTCAATATCCAGCGGAGCAAAGGATTAACTGTGTAGCAAAGTCAGTTTCTTGAAAATTGTATTTAAAGGCAAACCTCAGAGTTTCCCTGGAATTATCTTCAAAATTAGAGAATGATAGCAAGATATAAAAGCAAAACATGTTTAAAATGACATATGATGTCACACAAAAGCATTTGTGGTTCAGAAACACTAAATCCTGCTGAGTTTGTGGGAAGTTTTTAACAGTTGTAACCTCACAAAAATGGACACGGTGGCATGACTGTTTTATTAAAGTGGAACTATTATGTGCATTTCAGGCTAATTTATTTTTTATTTCTGAGACCAGAACGGCTGGGATTGATCGAGTTATTGTCACAAATTGCTTTATTTACTTCAGACCGACTCTCTCCTTAGGCTGTCAGATCAGCCTGTAGGCAAAACGAGTGGATTGAGACTCTTCCGCATTAAGCCCCGCCTCCCGCCACCACACTACATCGGAAGCGCGCACCGCACCTGCTTTTGCCGTCATTGTAACATCTCATAAACAGAAGGATTAGGCTAATATGAACTCAATAAAAAAAACAAAATACCATGTCAACACATAGCATACAGCCCTACATGTTGGAACCTGAATCAGACCCTGAAAACGAAGTGGAAAACAGCAACCCACAGCAACGAATGCAGCAGGATGTCTCTCTTTGGTAAACTCACCAGCCATCGTTGGAAATAACTTTATCCCACGTTTTCCACCAGCCTGATGTATTTGTACATGCCCTAGTTAACCAGTAGAAGGTAACCAATCACCGAACCTTATCCCCCGGGACGCCACAAGGATTTCCAAGTAGAAAAAACTCTCTAAAACGATGCGTTTTTCATCGCCATGGAAACCGAACGGAGAGAGTGCTGGAACTCAAACTCAAACTCAAACATGCGTTTAGGTGATAAAAAACAGTGCCGTTCACATGTCTGATGAGGATTCAACACTGTAACACTGTAGAAAGCTCAGAAAACTCCAAATACCATTATAGCACCCCTTTAAGAAAAATAGTCACGTAGCAAGTCAATAACTGGCTGCTAGTTTAATCATTATAAAAACAACTACATGTTATGCTGACAGGGATAAAATAAGATAAATTGCATATCAAGACCAACTTTTATTGTTTTTGGGGGAAATGAGTCATAAATTGTGACTGATCCAGTTTAGAGTTCCATCCATCCATTATCCTAATTGCTTAGTTCGATTAAGGGTCGCAGGGAAGCTGGAGCCTATCCCAGTAGTCTTCAGGCAAAAGGCAGGGTACATCCTGGAGAGGTCGCCAGTCCATCACAGGGCCACACAGAGACAAACAGCCACTCACGCCAAGGGGCAATTTAGAGTAACTAATTAGCCTAACATGCATGTCTGTGGACGGTGGGAGGAACCTGGAGTACCCAGAGAGAACCCATGCATACACTGGGAGAACATGCAAACTCCACACAGAAAGGCCCCTGTCCTAGCCTCGCCCCAGCTGAGGATCAAACCAGCAGCCTTCTTGCTGTGAGGCCACAGTACTAACCACCATGCCACTGTGCAGCCCCAGTATAGAGTTTTAACTTATAATTATTAAGAATAAAATGACATTAATGAAATTATTCCAAGTTTTCCCCTTTTTTTATTTGTTTGAGCCTTATAGGGTCTTACACAGCTTTGCCCATAGTCACTTTTTTTTTTTTTTTTTTCTAATTCCTGGCAGCCCTCACAATACAACTCAGTTGGATCGTCTGCAGTTCCAGCTTCTATTACGCAGGACTACACACCGTCAAAAGAACTGTGTCATAAACGAATGTGAGAATCAGGATCTAATCACAGTTTGATAAGCAACTGAGGACGACTTGTTTTTAATCCTGATACATTTGTAAAAAAATAAATAAAACTGCATCACTATGGAATTTGATTTTATTGGTATATGTATGTCTCCATTTTTTAAAATTGTCATTATTATTAGTTTTTCCTCTTAAAGGTTTCAGATGTGATAAAGTGGGCTTGTTGCCACACACACCTGTCTTTTTGATTTGGGATTTATTTTGACTTGAGCAAACGAAGAAGTGTAGTTCAGATTTATCTGTTTTACTACATATTTTGCTGTTATTTTCTTTTCTTTGCTCCATATGAAAAAGGTGCATCTAAAAGAGCCACAAGGTCAACATCAGGAGGCGGTAATGGTAGTTAAAAATGGGTGTCGGATCAGCACATCTTATCTTTTATTGTGACGGAGTTTTGCATAGAAAACTGAAGTTCTCTCTGCAATATTGTTGTTGTCAACAAAAAAGTCCAAATTAATTGCAAACATGTTGGACAGAAAACCACACAGCACATATTGTAACTAAGTGTCATTTCAGGTACATGTAGTTTGTGAAATGGGTGAAACTATGATGTAGCACCTCTGGTGGTCAAAATAAGTAAAATCCATTCATAAGAATCAACATGTAATAATTATTCTATTCTATATTACAAAGAACTATTCTTGCCATGTTTTATATCCTGCAACATGTTGATCAGAAGTTTTAATTAACATCTTCAGTTTCAAAATCATCTTTACTGACTTCACAACGCATGGTTGGAACAAAAAACTAACGACAGATGACATGCTTTATGAATGAGAATCATTTCACCATGTCTGACTGTCACACCATCCTCTCCTTCCCTGCCCTCCATCATCCCTTGGTATCATGTTGATGGAATCAAAGCATGGACGTTAAGATGATCCGAAGTCTTTGAGGCTTACGGGGAAATGAGGTCTAGACATGGCAGACATTCTCCCATGTCACCTGTGGTCTCCTCACCATGTGTTTCTTCCCATCAACATCTTCAGTCTCCACTGGAACTAATATGTTTGGTTTGGTGCTGCTACTGGTGGTCATTGCCTTCCATTACTAGATGTAAACTACCTTCGTCTTTAAGGTAAAGCAGGACGGGCAGTATCAGTTGTCTTTGTTACTGTTGTGTCATCTACCTTTTCTTTAACCCATAAATGCAGAAGCAAATTGATTCAATCAGAGCAATAAAAACAAGTTGCTCCTTCCTCTTGTAGTTTTTGTGGTACCACCACTAAAACCAGTAAGACTTTGGGCTTGTCCCAGCGCGGCAATCTGAGCTCATCTGTCTTGATAAATGTCTGTTATTTGTATGTTTGTCTGAATAATGAGTGTTTGTGTTGCAGGGCTGCTAACAGGGATGACGGCTGATCTCTGGTTTCAGATTGATTCAGCTGCATGCTTCTGAGGATTAGACCCAGTAGCCAGCCAGTCTAGACTGGTCTCCAGTTACAGTGGACACACAGAATGACTGGGACGCAGACAGAGGGGGACACCTGGGACAATACGCTTAATGGGTGAAGGGAATGGGAACTTTTGAGGGTGAGTGTGTGTGTGTGTGTAAGTGTGAGTTTCCATGCATGTGCAGTCTGCAGTTTTTCATATTTGGTATTTGAGCCATAAAATGCATGAAAGTGTTCAAATGAGTCATTGATTACCAGAGCAGTTAGTTTTATTTGTTGATAAAAAAGCAAATTAACCATCTGTGGGTTTAAAGTGTTTTTAGTCTGACTAAACAGCCAGTAAACAGTAAAAAGTAGCAAAAGGGATCCATCAGTGCAGCAACAGCTGTATGAAGCCGCAGCTTCAGCGAGTAGTCTTCCTCATTTCTTTCTGAAGCAGAAGTGATCCCGTTTGGAGAAGATGTCTGACAGTAGATGGCTTCTTCCATTGTTTCCATGGCATGTTTGTCCCCTGACCTCTGCTACTCCCTCCCACAAGACACTCATAACATTGTCTCTTTCACCATTTCCATTTCCCGTCTCACGTCAAGCACACATTTTCAAAATGGTTTATTTGATCTTATTCTATTTATTATAACAACAATGTGTTTGTGATTCAGTTGCTAGTTTGATTATTTAATTTGATGTGATGATTTTTCAAATGTTTAGTTATTTTTTACTGTAATTTGTAGTTAAGTGCCTTTCTGGGCAACAGGCATTATTACTCTTATCATTATTACTTTACATGCCTCTTTTTTCAACACTACTTTTGTTATTAATTTCTATTTTGTTGTATTTTATGTTTTGTTATTTATTGTTTTTGCACTTATTTGTTTTTGCACATCCACCTGGTCCAAATGTACAGCTGATAAATGTTTAAATTCTGCACTTTATCAATACTTTTGAAGCTTATTTTTATTATACTTCTTTTCTTTAATCATTTTTATTTTTTATCTATTAATGTATCATCCATCCATCCATAACATGACATGACAGGATGTCCTCTGGGTTTCCTGTTGCATCTGATCATTTGTGTCCTGTACAATCAGAGCTGGGCTCTTTGTGAGTCAGGTCTTTCGATGTAAGGATCTGGACTTGTGTTTGCCAGCGGTATCGGCAACTTTTCCCATTCCTGAACTGTTCCTGGGTGAGTTTTGTGGGGAAGCAGGTGGATGAATGGACATAATGAGGAACAGCTACATCTATCAGGGAACATGAACATGAGATCATTAGTCTACATCAAAGTTCAAACATAAAATCTTTCACTGAGCTGTTTTTCTATAATATTACCTAAATTATATTTTGCATTACACTCTACTGTTATGGCTGATAACTGGATGTTAGATAACTTTTTATGCGTCCTGTAAACCAAAACATTTTTAGATGTACTATAGTGTCTAAAACTTAAAAAGATATCTAACTTAACAGTTTCATTCATATTAAAATAGATTTCTTCTTTTTAACACATCAACCAATTCAATGATCTAGTTAGCTTATTTCCTCCAGAACTGGCAGGTTTTCCCAAAAGTAATCACAGTAATGGAATTCCAAGATGATCCATACCACTCTGTAAAATTAAAACCCTTTGGAAATCTCTTCCAGTATAATTATTTCCCTTTTAGAGACACTGTTTCTTTGGGAAAGAACAGGGGGAAGAAAAAAAAAGCATTTAGTGAAATTAGATGAATAAATACACACAAGGATTTCACGTCTGCTTCTCTGTCTGTGTTTGTGAACCCGGCAGAGAAAAGCGCAGATCCTTTCTGTAAGCTCCTAATTGTCTCTCATTGTTCTGCTGGACTTTGAACTCTGAGGGGTAGTAGATGACACCCAGGGCTCCTGTTTGAGCTGTGTGTGTACGTATGTGTGTGTGTAGAATGGGGTAAAGCCTCAGGTTCTGATGGTACAAAAGAAAGAGGCTTAAGGTGTCAAGACCCTGACACCAAAAACACACAAAGGCATACATGTGTGGCCTGATCGAACATGAAAACATGACACACACATACAGGCTCAAGAATTTTGTGTGAAAATAAGCTCATAAGCGTCTAAAAGCACAAGTTCCAGGCTCCAGGTTTGTGGAGGTGCTTTTCTGCAGGGTGCAAATCTGTCAGAAGCGACTGAACACATATTTAAAGCTGAACACAGAGGTGTACAAGATGTTCCGTGTATATCTGATAGACTAAAACATTCATTTATTCCACGTAGTCTGAGAGTTTCAGATCTTGAGCTTTCACAGCAACATTTCCTGAAACATACTTCATGTCATGGTAATTTTAAGATTTAAATATCAAGTTACCTCCGTTTCTATTGTTATTTTGACTGAAGGTACTTGTAAATTTTCATCTTATCTATGGAGGGAGAATTACTGATAAAAATATATAGCTGTTAAACATTTTCTCAAGAGCTAAGTTTATCATAAATTTAAAGTCATTAAATGGCAAAAATATTAATTTCCTGTCCTAAAAATCTACTTAAGGTACTTTACAACTCATTTTCAATTATGCTGTTTTTATAGATTTATTGTTTAACAGCTAAATATGTAAAAACATGCTGTTTTCTTTATCTATCAACAAATACTGTGATATTTATTCACATATAAAGGGAATTACAGAGGAGGGGTTGCACATATTTAAAATGTCTATGTGTCATTGTGGTTGTCTGTGTGAGGCCTGATGCTCCAACAGGATATCTGAGGATCAACAAGCTGACAGCTCATGACTTAAATGGCATCAGGGCAAAGCCAGGCTAAGTTGCTCTGCATTGTAAACGTACTCTTTGCACACAAGGTTGGATTTATTTTTACACATATGTAGTATGTTACACATATGAAGTGTGTTTTGTGGAGAAAACCTGCGATTTTTCTCTAAGATACAGTTTGCTGTTTTTCTATAGCCCAGTAAAAATTACACCAAAAAAAAAACGAACTTCAAAAAGAAATAAAATGATTTAAATAAAGACAAAAGAAATTAAAATAAAATAAGATGAAATGCAAACAAAAGGTGAAAAGTTATTTTGATAAAAGCAGGCAAATATAAAAGTTTTGTAAGTTGATTTAAAACTGCAGAGAGTTTCAGCAGACATGCAGTTTGTTTCTGATGTGAGGAGCATAAAAACGGATCTGATTGTAAGAACCCAACGTAAACTTGACCCTGATGACCCGAGGGATCTGACAGTTCATAACAAACCAGAGGATCCTCAATGTATTTGACTCTAAACCATTTAGTCTATTTTGAACCAACAGCAGTATTTTTAAGTCATTAAAAAGCGTTACAGTAGTCTAGTTTATTTAAGATAAATGGATAAATCCCACTGAGACATCAGTCTTTTAATTGTTGATGTTATTTAAGTGATAATTGACTGCGAGACTTTACAACTGACTTAATGAGAGTCATGAAATTCAGGTCTGAGTCCATGACTACTACCAGATCTCTGGCTTGGTTTATGGTTTTTAACGTCACCAGCCATGGCTCAGAACAGCTACCATCTTGCTGTGAGGCCATGGCACTAACCATCACACCACCATGCAGCTCATTTAGCCACATTCCACATTTAATTTGATCAGTGCATTTAATCAGTGTTTGGATTTGGCTTTGGTCTGCTAGTTATATAGATTTATGTACAATGTTGTTAACAGACCTACTGTAATGCATTAGCCAAGAGCTAGCCAACATGCCATTCATCTGTGTGCCCGACAAGCCAACCAGCTCACTGTAGTGCCTGCATCATGGAAATGTGTCTTTTTAAATTGAACAAGAATAATAAAATAAAGAAGGAATTATTCATTTTTGTGAAAACTGTAGGTGAAATGCCTCAACAACCAAGATCACCAGCTCAGGGAATCATTTATGTTTGGTAAATAAAAATGCCAAGTTGCTAACTTTATACTCTCGCTGCTCCCACAGTTAAATTGCCAACATATTAGTAACTATAATTATTGTTAAATTTGTGACAAACAGTTTAGCATCATCACAATCATGCTTCAGTTTTTCAACTACCATTAGATCTAAACCGAACCTGTGTCCAAACATTTGACTGGAACTGTATTTCTATAAGGACATAAACATGTAGCTCAAATAGAGTACTTTCTGTTTGCAGCTTGGTGCTTTAAAACTATTAGATGTTTACCACATAATGATGTGAATTTGTGATACTGTGTGTGAGACGGACTTCCCCAGACAGTTTATTTTTACTTACCTGGCAGACAAACCATAAAACAACTAATTATATGCTGAAGAAAACAATGAGAAACATTAACATAAACCGACTCTAATGCTTTTCCATGAGTAATAATTAATGTTAATGTCTTGAGACACATAACCAACATAATCTCCCAACAAAGGATGATCTGCCGCTCTTCCTTTATGAAAAATGATTAATATTTTACTTCAAGTCAGAACAAGATAAAAAAGAAAGTAGCTTTTAAAACTGATAGAACACTGCTTTTGTACTATTATAAACGTGCAAGATCATTTTAATAACTATCAAAAGCATATATTATCTGTCAAAGACCCAATTAAATGTACTGGGAGAAGAGGTTCCCACAGGATGACTCAAGTGTAGGATGACTCTTTAAATGTATTATATAATTTAGCTGTTTTCCAGTTCTAGCATTTTCTGATTGCTAAACAATTCCTTTGTTAAACTTAAAACAGTTTGATGTAAGTCATGGAATACAGCTTCTTTTGCATAGCATAAGACTTTTCTACTCATCCTTTATCCAGTGATCAATATGCTAATCAGCTCCGCCCACAGTTCAGCGTCTCAACTTTCCTCAGACCTAAATGTGGTCATTTAGGCTTTCTCCACAGGACACCAAACCAAGTTGAGGTGGTTTCAGGCATGATTTCATGGCGGCTAATCCCCTGTGTTGTGAAAAGGTGAATTGCTAAAATACGTTTTGGTTTTTTTGCAACTCTGTGCTGTGTGCGAACCAAGTTGTTGAGGAAAAAAGTCTGTCAGTTATGAGGAGTCTGGTTCTGAGGTGAAAAAGATTACAAAGTTTCTTGAACAGAGAATAAAAAAGACAGAGAAACACAAACTGCAATTCGGAGAAACCGTTCAGAAGTCTGGAGGGGTTCTGATCTACATCTAGACTAAAACATCTTTAAAAGCTCTCATATAGAGGATTTCAATTGCCTATCATAAACATATGTTATTCTAAACAAAGAATGGTTTGTTTTAATTAAAGCCTAGGATGGCCCAACCACTAAACGTCTGCGCAGCAAGGCAAAATAAAACTTTAATTGTCACTGAACAAATTGGTGGAAGCACCAAGGGGCTTGACCAGGCAATAGTCAAGTAGAAGTAATAATCAATAGTTGGTTATGAAGAGAGACATATCATAATATTTTCATCTGATCTTATGAAACCAAACGAGTGACATCACCACTTGGGGACTTTTCATTCTGAACACACTAAAAAGCCTGTTGGTTACTTTAGAAATCAAACTACCAAACTCATACATGGAGTTGTTTTCCTAAAGCAGCATCTCATTGAAAACTCGGCTCACCTGAAGTAGTATGCAGATATTCCTTGTTTAAAACATTTCACACCATAGCAGAAGAATGGATGATATTACTGACACTGACAATGACACATTTCTTAGTATGTTTCTTCGGCTCGTGTAACGGTGGTGGGGCTTGGTATTATTGCCGTCGATGAAAAGAGGGCCCTGCTGAAAAAGTTTGGGAACTACTGGGCTAAAGTATATTTTCAGTATTCTGTGAAGGTCTTGACCCAACTCTCATGTCTCTATTAATACCAAATAGATAGGAAACAAGTGCAGGGCTTTAGTGAAACTTGCAAACATAGATGGGAAAACATCATGCAAGGCAAACAGAGTTAGTACAATTCCGGTGGCTTTAGACACTTTACTTGGCCATGGCTAGCTTTATTCCTCAACACAATCTGAACCCTCATAGATGATCTTTCTTGAAAGTTCTCTAAGTAGTCTTCAGAAATAGTTTTCCAGGCTTCCTGCAAGGCTCTCAAAAGCTCTTTTCTTGGTTTGTTCTCTGGGAAAATGATCCTACACAGCTTCATCATTGCCGAGGTTCAGATTCAGGAGGGGGCATTCATCACTCCATAAGATCTGTTGTCCCTGATTTTCAGTACAGTTCCAGTTAGATTTGGCATACATTAAACACTGACACGTACATATCAGTGTGTCCAGCCCTCGAAGACCACTGAGAAAAGGAAACATTCAGGATCAATTTTCAGTACAGATGGACAGATGTGCTTCAAAAAGTAGAACCAAGAGAGGCTCCACTCTGGCCATCAACAGCTCAATTCATAACCAACAAGTTAAAGCAGTAGAAATGTCACCCTCACGGGAAAGAACAGTCTCACTGTAACAATGTTCTTTTACTGTTATCCATGCTTTTAATTGTTAGGCTTTACAATGTTTACTGATACCACAAAAGGAGTTAAATCTTTTCCACATCAGAGAAAAATCCAATAGTAAAAGGAAACAAAACCAATGGACACCCACATCGAAGCTGCTTCATTTGGCACTAAATCAAGAAACTTTAGTTGCATGTTTTTGGGAGCTAGTTAGAACAATTATCTAAAGAAGTGTTCCAGCTCTCAGGCTTCTCTCTCTTTCCCTTCCTGAAGAATGGCTTCTGGACAGCCACCCTTCATGGAGACCATTTCTGATAAGGCAACAGTAGATGGATAAACTGAAGGTTCTGCATCTTTGCAACACGCTGCTCATAACAAAATACCTAAAAATACTATTCAATCTTGGCTCAGTGTTAAGAAGTCAGTTGTGTGGCGACCAAGCGGCAACCGCGGTAAAAAGTGAAGCCTATGCGGAAGTGCATAAAACTGCAGTTCCCCCTTCATCCGCTAGGGGCTGCAAAACAGAGCAAATCCCCATAGACTCCCATGTTAAAAAGACCAACTTCACAGCAGAAATAAACATGTTTACAGCCTGGTTCAAAAATCCATTTTAGGTTTAATAGGTCAGGTTTACCTTCATGACAACTGCGGGGGGAGTGAATTTTTTTCTAACTCGCCCGTTTAAAAGTAATTTAATCTCAAAGTTCGGCATATTAAGGGGTGTGTCCTTTTGATTGACAGGTACCAAATCTCCTGCTTCAAGTCAGAAGAAAGTAGAACAACCGTGGTTTGTAGTCGGTCAACAACGTGACTTAGCTTTAGACCGCTTACCTTCATTAGCTGGTTAGCTCCTGTTGTCTGTTGGTTAGGTCGGTTAGCTCTTAGCTGCAGAAAGCTTGGAGTTCGCTGGGTGTCAATCATCCACCATGATGCTCACATCCCCCCTCTCAGCTTCACCTCTTTGCCCATATTTGTATTTTATGGATGAGATGACAGGCATGCCCCTTACAAGATGGCGATGGTAGGAACCGCTCACCGAGCTTCAATTTAGTTCTTTAGAAACCTATGGGTGACGTCACGGAGGCTCCGTCCATCTTTTTAGATACAGTCTATGGTTTAGGTGATTAAACAAAAAAAAGGCGCCACTTACATGTCAGATGAGTCTGATGATTATATACATTCTATGGTGGCGACACAACTGTGTTCCACCTTTTGATATAGCTGACTTTTTTGTGTTTGAAAGATTCATAAATATCCATTAAATGGCTTAAATAAACAAACAAAAATGCACATTCCTCTCAAAATGACAAAAACTGACCTGGAAGCATTGTGTGACAAAATTAAAGGTCAATTAAGGTCAAAGAAAATATTAACATTACATTTAAAACTGTATCTAATCACTTTAACTTAACAACAGCCACGTTTTTACTCTCTAAAAGGAGCCATTTATATCTACTTACTGTGGGTCCACATATAGTGTGTAGCTGCTGTCATATTTGTGCACCTTTTTACTACAGCAAATCAGAATGGACAAACTACATGCATCCGACTGCACCAGCTTTGTTATGTGTTAGAGCAACATTTGGAAGTAATGCCAATAACAGAGAAATAATGTTCAGTAGCATTTAATAAACAATTGTAAAACTGTGATAAACAGTAAATACATTATTTTAGTGTCTTCCTAATAATCATTAAATATTTTTTTACTGATGCACAACAAGATGCTGCTTGGTTGCCAGTGATCAAACTGCAACATTCGTCCATATTTATATCCATGTGTCACCGTCTTTCTCTTGGCCTCAGGAGACTCAGGAAGTCTGCCGGCTGAGGACGGTGGCGTCGCAGGGGCTACGAGGCTCAGAGGAGCCTGAGTGGATTTAAGGTCACACCCAGTGTTTGAAATTAACACCAGCCAAATGCTGCAAAAAGTTATCCGCAAATGGTCTCCAGCTTTCTGACAATATTCTCTTTTGAAGAGCTTAACGCTACACTCTGTCCATCCTCTGTCTAAGGAATTATCTCAATATGAAAATGAAATTTAGCATGAAAACAGTGGCGTTGTACGAGCAGATTTGGATACAACCATTTTTCTGGCCTCAAGGCTCATCTTACCTTCAACTGCTGCATTATACACAGCTGCTTTAGTCTACTGGCCACACTTTATATATTCTAATAGATAAACAACAAAAACAAGATGCAACTGGTACGACTGGACTTGTCTAAACAATGATCATTTAGATAATTAATCACAACATCTAAAGGAAATGATACATGTCATGGAAATCTTTTAATAATTTGTAATTGTTGTCGGTGTTTCCTGCTGTGTTCACTCCCAGTTACACACCCTGCTGGTTACCAGGAATCAGCAACACAACTGGACACACACAGAGCACACACTCACCTCCCTGCACTGAAGGTGTGCATGCTCCCACATGAAAATGCATGAATACAAAGTCAGATGTAACTATACACACACACACACACACACAATGAGACTCACACAAACACAGAGATGGACATGAGTCGTGTCGCCAAAGCTCTCCCTGGGGTTAACCCTAATCCCCCCCTCTTCCATCCTCTCTTTCTTTGGGTGGGGGCACCCTGGCGTCACCCGTCTGTCTCTGAAGGTGTCAAAGCGCTGAGGTGGGACTCTTCTCGCCCCCCTAAGGTTGGGATCCCAGTGAGCCGGAGGCCAACGTCTTCCCGTCACACACCTTCTGATGCATAGCATGGCTAAAGCGACCAGTCTTCTTATATAATGACAATACACACTTTACATTCCTGTGGCCAGTTTGTTGAAAAGCTGCTGAAATGTTTGTGTATACGTTTTTATTCTGGTTCATTCTCCTAAATCGCTTCTTTTTTCTCTCCTACGCTCCTTCTTCTGCTTCAGCCCCTTTCTTCTCTTCATTCTGGCTCTCCCTCCATGCGCCGCGCTTTGATACACTTCATTTAGCATGTCAGCGGTGATGACACATGCCTCCATTCATCCGCCTACATCTGCTTTGTTAGAAGTGTATTCCAGATCAAGCAGGAACAAGCACAGCTCTTTGCTTTCCATTGAAAATTTTCTGCCCAATAAAGCCTGCAGACATTCAACCGCCTGAATATTTGGCCTTTTCAAAAGGATTCTTTCTTAAAGATCCCTCATACAAAGCCTTGAGAGTATATAATTTGCATCGTGTGTTTTCAGAGACATCCCCTCCTGTCAGAGGGGCAGGGTCTTTTATCTCTGGGGGTGTCCTGAGTAGCTGTCTTGTCTGGTTCAGAGCGTGCAAAGGCACAAAAATGACTGACAGAGTAACGTCTGTATGAGTGGCAGAAGGGTTGACAGCGATGTCTCAGACAAATCCTTTTCTATCTGACCCAGAATCCTCTGGGGCTACTCAGTGAGCTGCAGTGAATCACCTTGAGCTTAATGATTTGCAGATATAGAGAGCGAAGAGGGCTGGAACCTCCAGGGCCGGAGTTTATCTGCTGGACCTGACCCTTTGATCTGGTCCACAGATTAACCCTACAGACAAAGAGATGGAGCCTCCATGTGTGTGCGTGTGTGTGTATGTGCAGAAGAAGTGACAAAGATCTTATGGGCATATACCTGGTGTGTGTGAATATGTTGAATAACCTCAGTATAACCTTAAGACCCTGGCTAGACCAATAAAAGCAGTTTACAGCTGACCAGTGATGCATTACTTGACCCCGCTGTCCAGTTCCCAGGAGAAACTCGCTGCCGTGTTTGTCTGCTGCCCATCAGGTGAACACTTTATCTATATGTCTGCAGTGACATATTTTAGTTTATTTGTAGCGTGGTTTAGGAATAGCAGAGTCAGAGGCTGACTGAAGATTGCCCAGAAGAACATTAATCTCCCAGTAAGAAATATAACAAACTGGGATAAAATGTAAAATAGTTATAAAAATACAGCAGAATGCAGTGATTCCCAACTTCATATTTAACTTAAACTGTTCATTTTATTCAATTTAAAATTAAATTAAAGTTATTATTAAATTCATTCATTCATTTTCTGAACTGCTTATTCCAATTCAGGGTTGTGGGGAAGCTGGAGCCTATCCCAGCTGGCTTTGGGCGACAGGGTACACCCTGGACAGCTCGCCAGTCCATTGCAGGGCCACACAGAGAGAGACAAACAACCACTCATGCTAACTCCTAGGGGCAATTTAGAGTGACCAATTAACCTAACATGCATGTCTTTGGATGGTGGGAGGAAGCTGGAGTACCCAGAGAGAACATGCAAACTCCACACAGAAAGACCACTGACCAAACCAGCCAAGGATCAAACCAGCAACCTTCTTGCTGTGAGGCCACAGTGCTAAACACTGCGCCACCGTGCAGCCCTATTATTAAATTATTAAATAAATTATTAAATTAAAGTTATTATTAAATTATTAAAGTTGAAATTAAATTAAAGTTGTTAATTTTATGAAAGCATGAAGTTAAACAACAGAAAATGAAAATGTTGAAACTACATTACTGATCTTATTGTGTTTGCTTTTTTATTCACACATTTGGAGATAAGGTAATATATATATATATATATATATATATATTATATATACAGTATATTTTCCATCTTCAAGCTCTAATGGAAGCACAGTTTTAGTCACTGTTCTGAACAAAACTACATATTTTAGCTAAATCTGGTTTTCTGGGCCTGAGCTCAATTAAAATACTAAGAAATCAAGGTGCTCGGATGCTCCAACAAAAGGTACATAAATGTTTTCTTTTCAGATGTTGCAGGTGGGATACAAACAGAATCTAGAAATCTGTAACGTTTTATTTTCTGTATCTTTGAGGGAAGGATTTTGCACATCAATAGTGACAGTAATGTGGAGAATGTGGAGAAATATTTCTACTGGAAACAGCCGCAGCATCTGACTGTTGAAAGCTGACCTGATAGAAATGTTCGAGAGGAAGAAGCTGGAGAAAATCCAGGAAGGCACTTAGAGAACAAACTCCATAAAAGCTCCGGCCAAAATATGAAAAGGGAACTTTCTTATTGCAAAGCAAGCCAGAACCTGGAGTTTAATCAGTTTGCTTGTATGGACCTTCAGTTGTCACCGCTGAGTTTATACACTACACTTAACATTAAATAAAAGTAGCATTATATTTTTTATGCAGCTTACAGAGTATTTTTCTAAAAACTTGACCTTTTGGTACCAAAATTAAAACCTTATTTCTCTGTTTGTTAAAACTCTTGTTGTGAATATGGAAGAGTGTCCTATGATCTGAAAACACCACGATGAACATTAACCCTGTTGCCTTTTTGGGTTGAAGTGTCTTAGATTGCAGTCACAGTTTTGCTTTTAGTGTTAGGGCTGCATGGCTGCTTGTGTTCAGACGACACATTAAAAACTGAAAACCTGCACATGCAGCATAGAGACTGTCGAGGTGTGTTGCCACATGCTGCATGCTTTGCAGTGACATGGCATACTATAGAAACAGCAAAGCCAGCTGACTCTTAAAATCCTTCCATCTTCACCAACAACAGTTTTGTTTGTGGATAAAATACACAAATAAAAAAATAAATAAATAAATAAATAAAAAAAATAAAAAAAAATACTTGTTGTGGACCAACTATTTGCAGACACCTTTTTCTGGACCCTTGCTGTTGTGACAGGACTGTTTTTATTGCAGCATCATCCATCATAGCTCGGCTTAAAAAAATCACTGGTCAAAACAAAGTGTTTACTGATTCTATAATAATGACTATGACCAGGAGTGTTATATATCATTCACACCTGAAGAATCTTAGATTTCTAATTCTGTGTAACGTGTGTAGGAACTTGGAAGGTAGACTGAGGAAAATGCACATTGCATCCTGCTGAAGGGACATCTGGTATCAGCAGGTTAAACAATAGCACATCTGCATCATAAAAGTTATATAAATTGTGATTTGTGCCCCAAGTCTCCAGTGTTCTGTGGCATTTTTTTAAATTCTGTTTTCAGTTGTTGTAAAAAATTTTAAATTACGTTACAGGTATTGTCCATGGACAAGTTTGGGCATGTCTATCATGGACAACTGCGTGTTGCTCAGCTGGAGACTCTCCAAACAATAGATCAGCTTTCTAATAGTAACCAAGATATCTCATATTTGTTATGTTGTCAATAACTTAAAGAGGCTCTAATATGCACATTTCAGTCTGATTTATTTTAATATGCGAGTCCAGAAGAACACTGGCGAGCTGTCCAGGGTGTACCCTGCCTTTCGCCCAAAGCCTGCTGGCATTGGCTCCAGCTTCCCCGCGTCCCTTCATTAGACTAAGCGGTTAGGATAATGAATGAATGAAGTCCAGAAGGGCGAGAAAAATAAGCGCTTTTAGCCCATTTTTGGGGGTGCTGAAGCACCACTAGACTGAAGCAAAGCCCCCTTAAAATCTGATCAGTTTTTTCTTTTAGTGTGTGTGTTTTTTTTACAATAAAACACAAACTATAAAAGAGTAGAAACTACACACTACCTGGTTTATAAAGTAATATTGTAACACCACACGCACTCACACCCACCCACCCCCAATTATGTCAACTGCATGTGTTTATAAAAGACAATGAGCTAATAATGGCAAGCTAACTGGATGCCCATTACCTTATAAATCCTGCCTGTCTAATGTCAAGCTGTATCACGACCGGAAAGAAACTACTTGTTGTCATGATGTGGTTTGTGCTTTGCCTTAGTTTCAGGTTTCCTGTTTTATTTTGTAGTTTTTCCTGTTTGGTTCCCTTGTTTGTTGTTTAGCTTTATTGATTTCCTGTTTATTGAGTTCACCTGGTCTTGTTTCAGTTCATTCCACACACCTGATTCTTGTTCGGTTCCCCAGTGTATTTATACCCCTCAGTTTTAGTCTTGTGTCACTGGATCGTTTTGTTGCACTAGTTTGTTTGTTGTAGTCCCCGGAGATCCTTAGTTCAAATAAATCAACTAAAATCTGCATCCCTGTTCCCTCATCTCTGCATTTGGGTCCACGCCTTCACCTTCCTCACCGCCACCCCATGACACTTGTTTAAAGTTGTTTTTCTTTTAGCTTGTCCCTCTGAAGAGGTCACCGCAGCAAATCCTCACACAGGCGAATGTTTTACACCGGATGCTGTTTTTGATGCAACCCTCTGTATCTGGGCTTGGGATTGGCTCTCAGACAATAATCGTCCTCCGTCAGAGCTGCAGCAAAGAGGAGCAAACGGTCAGGTCACAAGCCGCTCTACCACCTGAGCCACTGGCATCCCTCCACTACCTGTTTGAAGTAAATTATACTAATAAATAAGGCTTTAAAATTCTTTCCAATAGAGCAACTCCAGGAAAAACTACAGCTTTAGTTGGAAAAAACACTTTACAAGATGTTTAACTCATTCACCCTGATTAACCATCATGATTTCAGCAGGAAATAATGGACCCTGCCAACTAAAGTTGTTCGGACTAATCATACAGAAAACATTTTGTCTGGTTAAGAAATATCTGTTAAATAGAAATGTATCTACAGACAACAGGAAATGCCTAAAGTGGGAACTTCAAGCCAAAAGCTCCATGTCGTCAGAAAGCAGCTCTGGTTTTGCTTTATTCCTGTTACGGTTTGACCGCTCACTAAACTGGGGATGAAGACGATGCAGTGACCACCCACCGCTGCACATGCACCACACAGGAACAGACATCCCTCCGCATCTGCCTGCTGCTGACAGATGAAAGCAAAGTAGGGAGAGAAGAAGCAATGTCTGTGTCATCCTTCTCACACTGATATTAAACTGACCTTTGATGACTCATTTAAACTGAATCATTGAACATGTCTGGATCAGGCTAAACCCCCCTCCTGGGAGCAAGAGTTTTTAAAACTCTTCTTTTCAGACAGATTAAAAAAAAAAAAAAGCTGCTCAGGGTAAAAATCAGCTCTTCTCACAAAAAATATTACTTGATATCTTCTGCTTTCTGGTGTTCATTAAAGGTGGAGTATGTAAGATTTTCAATATTTTCAAAATAAATTAACTAAAAAAATAACAATCATAATTAGTTTTTTTTTTTTTTAAACATGTAGGTTCCAGTCTTTCCATATTTGATGTGTTATTAAATTACAAGTTTAATTAATGACAAATGACAAAAATCACTTTTTTTTTTTACTGGTAAGCAAACATGTAAGAAGGGTCTTTGTCATTAATTAAACTTGTAATTTAATAACACATCAAATATGGACAGACTGGAAACTACATGATTTTAAAAAAAACTATCTAATTATGATTGTTATTTTTTAATTAATTTGTTTTGAAAATATTGAAACTCTTCCATACTCCACCTTTAAGGGGCAGAAGACAAACATCTGACTGTGTTCAATGATTTGCAGCAAAGTTTTTTTGCTTTTTTTTTTTTTTTTTTTTACCATAATGTGATGCCAGATGTCTCAGAAACTGTATGTATCAATTGTCACACTGGGTTTATATAGGTTAAATAGCATTAGCAAATAATGATCTGATTTTATTTAGGTTTATTATAACGTCCTGAATTAATTTGAATTGGAGTTGTATTGTGCTCTTTATTGGTTCAGACAAATCCTAAAGGTGAACTGGTTTCCTTTCATGGGTTTGTAATTTAGAAAAGTGATATATTAACTTTTTACTGATTTTAAAAATTATTATTTTTGTACAAACAACAAAATGCACTTGTGTTTCAGTGTCCTATAAATCCCAGACAGATCATTTCCAGGTAAAAACACAGGTGGCAATGACTCCCAGATCAGTAATCTAAACACATATCACAGGATCGTCTCCTACCTTGGCTTTAAAACTGGTAGCTCTGCTAAAGCTCCTCATACCGCTCTGGGACTTTTGGGATCAAGACCGAACATTTGAATCTCAAACCTTTGAGCCACTTGGTGACACATTCCCACTCTTGCCCTGGTTTCAACCAGCAGCGCTTATAACTCTCTTCTCCTTCCCTGACTCCATGCAGTGACTGACAGCTGTGCTGAGCCTCCATTATTGCCTCGCACAAGCTATTTTTTAAACCATATTCACCATATTTCACAGTGAGTCAGAGATTGATGGAGGGGGTTGTGGACAGGGAGAGCAGGAAGGGAGGGAAAGCTCCCCAGATGAAAATCCTAAATCAGTATGCTCTGCCACTGCAGCTGAGGCCTAGGCAGGGATTGCATTTAATTTATTCTCTTAAGCCTGGGAATCAGGCCATCAAAAGGAACCAAACTATCAGGTTTCCTGCACTAAATGGCCCAACAGTGTGATGCGGCCGGCCTGGGATCCAACTTAACCCTTTTGAGGTGGCAGACAAGCATCAGAGTTTGCAGTCTTCTTTGTCAGGACTAATTTATCCCCTGATATAGAGCGTGCTTTCAGAGGGACCCTTCAGTCCAGCAGGATTTATGCTCCAGTGGTGACACAGTGGAAGTGGGTGACACTCACCCCCTGTGTTTGGTAGATGTTGGATATCCCATCTTTAGCACAGTTTAACCATTATGGATCATGGGATTACACGTCTCGCAGTGGCCAGTAGGTTCAGTTTGACTTTTATTATCAGCTTTTTTTTCTTTTATTTCTTTAATAAGTCCATTTTATAGCTTCAGTTCATCACCGCCATTCTGCCGCCGCTGTGAAATGGCTACAAATGAGAATTTGTACATTTTTATGCTTGAATCAGAATTTCAACTTTGATAGTAGAGTATTTTCCGAAACAAGTACTTTACCTTTGCCACCAATGATCTACGTCGATTCAGCAAACCAATCATATTGATCTAAACTGGACATTTTATCTGCGCAGAATTTGTGATATTGGCACAAATGGAATCATTATCGATTGATCCAATACAATACAATGTCATGATTTCACAGAGGATTATTTAGTACAGTGTGCATTACCTGGTGCCAACATTCAGTGTTCATTCATCAGCAAGTCATGTCCATCACAGCAAAGTAGAAATCAAACATTAAAAATGCACCTTACCTGTCCTGGGTCGTTGGGTCGTGGAGACGTGGACCCATTTACAGAGATGGGGAGACAGGAAGGCCAAGGAGGGTTTCGGAAATGCCAAGAACGTTATTTTAATAAGTGTAACCATGGGAAAGGAACAAACACACTCAATGAACCAGCGAGTACAAACTGAAACTAAGAAGCATAAATAGGCAGAAGACATAACTAGACACAGGTACAACAAACAAAACAAGACTAAACAGGAAACACAAGGAATACTACAAAATAAGATGGGAAACCAGAACTAAGACAATCCACAGAACAACCACAGTGCAACACTGTCATGGAGGTACAATTACTTTACACTTTTATATGAACTGTTACTCTCGTAGACTTTCTGCAAATTAAAAATTTTTTTCTAAAGATACACATTAGTCAAAATATGTGTTTTTACAACAAGACTGTGCTCAAAATACAAGCTGGGGAAGGTGGAGCTCAGGTCTGCGGTAGTTTCTTACTACATTAGTATCTAATCTGCAGGCCAAAACAGAGAAACAAAGTATTTACACTCCCTCATAGAGGGACACATATCAACCTGACAAACCTATACACACACAAGAACATGCAAACTCCACGCGGAGGGGCTCGAACCTGGAGCCCTATGCTGTGATGTTAACCATCTCATCTCTGTGTGGCTCTTGAAAAACCTCTGACAGTGAACTGAACGAGTGTATATGTCCACTCTGACGGAGGCCATGTAATGTGTCCTTGGAGAGAAATGTGATTTATACGGACGTTTTGTACAAACCAGAACCAGAACATTTCCCAGCTGTAATAAATGTGTCTTTTATTTGCCAAAACTTTGTTTTTCTTTTCTTTTGTTTTTCTGTTAAAATCATTTCGTTAGAATGCAGAAATATATATTTTTTTTTACAAGCACCATTTGCAAAAGCTAGACAATTGCATCATATACTGAATAAATATCAATATGATGGACAATGTCGTATTTTGCTGTTGTTTTATGGCATAAAAGCAGCGATAATAAAACAGCTGCATCACTAATGAGGGATTTGGCTGCTCAACAGACCAAAGTTTTCATGGAAACTTTCCATGATCATGTTAAAGCAGCTCAACCACACTGCTTATTTATTTATTTACCAAGTTTATTAATGTTATTATCATAATGACTAATAATAATAATAATAATAATAAATATTATTATCATCGTTATTAATGTTTTTCTTACTTCTACCTATCTTTGCTTTTTAATATAAAAACTGTACATGATTTTGATCTTTTGTTTTTGGCTAGTTGTTTGTTGTTGTTTTTTTCTCTTCTTTTTTCCTCTTCATATTTACTTGTCCTGTATTTTTATAAATGCTATCACAAGAAAGAAAAAAAAAAAGCATTTTAAAAAGAATAAAATAAATTCACATTGTTGTGCCTTATGATGACTAATTTAACACCCATCTTGCACCCTGATGAATGCACCATACCTTAAACTCTCAGTAAAAGTCAGTCTGATATTGATTCCTGTCTTTTCTGTAGCTCCGCCCCCTTCTTCTTCTTCTTCTTCTTCTTTTTTTTTTTTTTTTTTTTTTTTTTTTTTTTTCCTGGCATGTGATGTGGCGCCAGTACACAGCTGTCACTTGATGCTCCGTGCTGGAAAAAAAAAAAGGGCTGAAGTGCCGTTTCTCAGCCTCAGGTTGCTACAAAGAATGTTAATATGAGTAATCCCAGCATACCATCAAAACCAGTTTAAAGCATGACTGATGAGAAAAATAAAAGTTTTTACTTGATGAAGTTTTTTCCAGTTACAAAATGATGCAGACTTGGTTTCAGTGTGTTAAATACTTGCAGAGATGTCATTGTGGATCTGATGATTTGCCGTGACAGACAATTAATATAATTTAGGGTTTAATTTAGGGGAAATAAATGGCCAGTTTAAAAAAAAAATCGCAATTAAACATTTCTTTTATTCATTTATTTGATGCTTAGATAATTTGATCCAAAGAATGAAGACGCTCCTTGGTTGAAATTAAAACAAAGCCTGTATGACCGCCTCACTGAACCAGTGGTGGGTTGAGATGACCATAAATGACTGAAACTTTGGTATGTAAAAGTGAATTAGTGTGCTGAATAAGAATTTCTCTTCCCTTGCCACATACTGCAGCTGCTGAGGGAACAGAAGATGAAGATGTATAATAAAACATAGCCTTTAAAAAAGGTTAGTTTTATGAGTTCTCTTAAATGTTGAAGGATTGTCAGGATGTTTGGATAGAGAGTTTTGATCAGGCCTGAACAGCTTCACTGGGAATTTGTGGCTGTGATTTGATCGCAGTTTGACTGACGCCGGCATTTTCCTGGCAGGACCTGCAGCCGCTTCCATCAGCTTTGGATGCTTCCAAACATCTGCATGTTTCCAACCAAACCCTGCCCATTTCAAGTCACTGAAACAAAGTTTTACAAAACAAACTATCAAAGATTTTTCATATTAAATAGTTCAAATTGAGCTGTGGCAGAGAATTATATATGCCAGTGTTTTTCAACCTTTTTTTTTAGACAAGGCACAACTTTTTTCACTGAAAACTCACAAAACACACCACAAACCAAAATGCTTTTTTCTAAAAAGCCCATTTTATTAATATAAAGTCATCTTGTCAAAGTGTATTGAATAGAAATAAGATAAACACAAGAAAAAAGGAATTTTATTTTCTTTCACCTGGGCCTTTTTTTGGATGAACACGGAGCTGCTTTTTAGACCAATCAGGTGAAATCATGGAACACTAGTCTGCCACAGCACTGTGGTTGAAAAACACTGATTTATGCATGTGGGGAAATAACTGGAGTTAAAAGCTGAACTGAAGGCAGCTGAAAGGCAGGAGAATTTAAAAACACATTTCTGAACTGCATCTTCGATTTGCAGGATCAGCCAATATCAACATTCAGTCCTGGTTGCAAAATAACACAAAACAGCTTCCTTTTAGCTTCCAAAAACTGTAACTTTATTCAAAATTGAAAGGGTTAGCCAGCAAACTCTCAGCTTGGCATCCAGTGGAAACTCAAAGAAAAGTGCTGTAGATTTACAGTAGTAGTGCTGAAGATTTAGCCGTCATGGCAGACCGCAGCGAAAGAAAAAGAAAAGGTCAAAATAAAACTTTTTCTTGACAGAAAGGTTTGCATGTGATTCATTTTTGATGAGTCTGCTCTGATCCCAGATTCCACAGTTTGTCAGAATCTGTCACATGAGGTCACATCTCTTTAAACAAAAAAAAAAAAAAAACACACACAAAAAAAACAACTTTTACTTGTAAATCCATCTTGAAATGATCAGACTTCATATTGTGCTTCTTTCCTTTCACCACATGAAAACCAACCAAAGGCTTCTGCTTAGCCGTAGCTGAGAAGCATAAAATGGCAACAGCGCTCACAAACATACTTCGCAGAGGTTTTATTTCCTGCTCGACTTTAAGTCCAGTTTCACGGCAGGCAGTTTAGGAGGTTTTCATTACCTCGAGCAAACTGGAAAAGTAGACTGGTACACTGGTTTCTGAACGTTTAGGACTCACAGTGCAGATTTTAGCTGTGTCCAAGTTAAAGAAAACATTTACCTGAAAAACGTGGTCATAACGTGCACCAAGTCGATCTGCTGCAACTGATTTAATGTATTGTGTTGTTCTGCAAATGAAAAAGAGCAGCGACTCCCGGCTGCAAATGATTAAAACTGCAGACAGCGATGACAACATCAGGAAGGAAAGTGGGTTAAAAAAATAAAAACCCAAAAGGATCAGAACTGATTGTTCTTAATGAGGCTGTTTCTAAAAATTAGCTCAATGTTGGATTTTGTTTAAATAATTCGGATTTTTTTTTTTTTTTGCTCAAGTCAATGCTTTAAATGCTTTCTTGGCCTGTTTGCTGTCATTGCACTGGTTTTATGATCCAGTTTGTCTCAAACTGGTTGATTAGGAGTTTAACCATGAAAATCAACAAGAATCTGGTTTAAAAACTGTGGTTTTTAGTCTTTGAATGCAATCTCAGCCTTTTATTTTTGGTAATCTATATTCTAAAGTAATGAAAGACGCTTTAGCTTTCCTCTGACCTACTTGCTCAGCGCCCACGCTTTCTCTGGACTTGTCTGAAACCAGTAGCAGTTGGAAGCAGACTGTTGTTGTTATGAGGCTCCAGTCAGGACTCACGGCCATAAAGAACATAATATTGCCTTCTTCTTATGAACACAGTGAAAAGCGGGGCAGATCTGTGATGACCAGCTCCTTACCCCTCATCTCCTCTCCTCCTTGATCTTTCCACATTGTTTGCTTTACTTTATTTTCTGTTTTTTCTCCACCCCTCCCCCTGTAAGTTTTTCGTGCAAAGAATAAAATTTCATCTGCGCGGGCTCTGGGAAAGGCGGCCCTCGGATTGGCCCTTGCCCGTACACATGCTTTGAATTTACGAGGCTTTTCTGCTTGCAAGTAGAAGCATGGAGGGATGGAGGGATGGATGGTGAGACGGTGGAAGAAAAAAAAATGGGAGGGGTTGGAGAGGGGTGAAACCTGCCTGTATTTCCTGGGGATTAGACGTCAGATGGGCGCCCTCAGAGGAGGTCTCAGGTCCTGGCCTCCCTGGATGGCTGGGAAACTGACCCCCATTTGACTCCACGGTCTTCCCTGCCAGCTTATCGCCCCAGGACAGGACCCGGACCTGGGCTCAGTCCGATAGATGCAGGCTTACTGCCGCCTGCACGGCGGACCAAGCCTTAGAAGAGCTGGTTATTATCGCATTAGTTCTCTGAGGTTTAGTTAAACTGCTTTGCAGTTTGGGTCGTCATTTTCTTTATAGATCTGCCGGAGTTATAATGTAGAGCTGGAATTACGATCAACAAATCAGGTTCAAAGTTTTTCTCAGTCGCTTTGGTGTATTTCTCACATCACTGCACAACAGTTAGTTCAACCTCCACAACATTTAGTCATTTGTGCACATCATAGTCGCAGTTCTTTCCAACAAATTGCAAATACTTTTGGACATGCGTCAATTGCTTTCATCTCTGCTGTTTTATAACATTATCTTTTGCTAAGATCATGTCAGTCAAAATGAACTATACTTGTTAATGCTGAATAGTCATTAACACTATCCTCATTCATTGCTTGAGTCATTACACACAAAAATGTTGAACTAGTTGCCAAAATCTGTCAAGTAATTTGTATAAATATTTTTAAATTGTTTTATGTTTCCTGAAAATGTCTCCTAAATTGAACAATTTCTCTCAGGTGAACCTCAGCTTTCACTGATGAGAAGAGGTGTGTGAAGCAATAGTTGCGATCAATGATGAGCAGCTTCACTACAATCACTCAGAGCTGAATCCCGTAAACCCCCATTTCATAAGCATATATGAACCAAGAGGGACTTAGTGTGTACCATTTCTACCATACTGTGACACCGTAAATTCAATTATTCAAACATTTCATTGGGAAATGTTGCCCCATTGCAAGAGATGATATTTGCTGTGATGAAAATATGTGGCCAGACAGAGAGGAAAGTCTGGTTGTGCATGAATGATTTACATTTCTATATGTTGTATGTTCAGTTCCAATATATGTACTCCAATATTGTTTAGGCAAGGCAAGTTTATTTCTATAGCACCTTTCATGTACAAGACAATTCAAAGTGCTTTACATGAAACATTAAAAGCATTACAGAAAAAAAAGCATAAAAGGAAATACAATACAAATAACAAAATCATAATAAAATCATAAATTATATTAAAATAATTAAAAGCAGAATTAAGTAAAAGTTACTGTGCAGATGTCATGCATAGGCGCATGAGAAAAGAAATGTTTTTAACCTGGATTTAAAAGTTTCTACATTTGATAAAAGTTTAATCTCCACTGGCAGATTTATCCACTTGTTTGCAGCGTAACGACTAAATGCCGCTTCTCCATGTTTAGTCTGGACTCTGGTCTGGACCTCTGGTCTGGACCTCTGGTCTGGACTCTGGTCTGGACTCTGGTCTGGACATCTGGTCTGGACATCTGGTCTGGACTCTGGTCTGGACTCTGGTCTGGACCTCTGGTCTGGACTCTGGTCTGGACATCTGGTCTGGACTCTGGTCTGGACTCTGGTCTGGACCTCTGGTCTGGACTCTGGTCTGGACATCTGGTCTGTACCTCTGGTCTAGACTCTGGTCTGGACTCTGGTCTGGACCTCTGGTCTGGACTCTGGTCTGGACTCTGGTCTGGACCTCTGGTCTGGACTCTGGTCTGGACATCTGGTCTGGACTCTGGTCTGGACCTCTGGTCTGGACTCTGGTCTGGACTCTGGTCTGGACATCTGGTCTGGACCTCTGGTCTAGACTCTGGTCTGGACTCTGGTCTGGACCTCTGGTCTGGACTCTGGTCTGGACCTCTGGTCTGGACTCTGGTCTGGACATCTGGTCTGGACATCTGGTCTGGACCTCTGGTCTAGACTCTGGTCTGGACTCTGGTCTGGACCTCTGGTCTGGACTCTGGTCTGGACCTCTGGTCTGGACATCTGGTCTGGACCTCTGGTCTAGACTCTGGTCTGGACTCTGGTCTGGACCTCTGGTCTGGACTCTGGTCTGGACATCTGGTCTAGACTCTGGTCTGGACTCTGGTCTGGACTCTGGTCTGGACCTCTGGTCTGGACTCTGGTCTGGACATCTGGTCTGGACCTCTGGTCTGGACTCTGGTCTGGACATCTGGTCTGGACCTCTGGTCTGGACATCTGGTCTGGACCTCTGGTCTAGACTCTGGTCTGGACATCTGGTCTGGACTCTGGTCTGGACCTCTGGTCTGGACTCTGGTCTGGACCTCTGGTCTGGACTCTGGTCTGGACTCTGGTCTGGACCTCTGGTCTGGACTCTGGTCTGGACTCTGGTCTGGACATCTGGTCTGGACCTCTGGTCTAGACTCTGGTCTGGACTCTGGTCTGGACCTCTGGTCTGGACATCTGGTCTGGACATCTGGTCTGGACCTCTGGTCTAGACTCTGGTCTGGACTCTGGTCTGGACCTCTGGTCTGGACCTCTGGTCTGGACATCTGGTCTGGACCTCTGGTCTAGACTCTGGTCTGGACTCTGGTCTGGACCTCTGGTCTGGACTCTGGTCTGGACATCTGGTCTGGACCTCTGGTCTGGACCTCTGGTCTAGACTCTGGTCTGGACATCTGGTCTGGACTCTGGTCTGGACCTCTGGTCTGGACTCTGGTCTGGACCTCTGGTCTGGACTCTGGTCTGGACATCTGGTCTGGACCTCTGGTCTGGACTCTGGTCTGGACTCTGGTCTGGACATCTGGTCTGGACCTCTGGTCTAGACTCTGGTCTGGACTCTGGTCTGGACATCTGGTCTGGACCTCTGGTCTGGACCTCTGGTCTGGACATCTGGTCTGGACCTCTGGTCTGGACCTCTGGTCTGGACATCTGGTCTGGACCTCTGGTCTGGACTCTGGTCTGGACATCTGGTCTGGACCTCTGGTCTGGACTCTGGTCTGGACTCTGGTCTGGACATCTGGTCTGGACCTCTGGTCTAGACTCTGGTCTGGACTCTGGTCTGGACATCTGGTCTGGACCTCTGGTCTGGACCTCTGGTCTGGACATCTGGTCTGGACCTCTGGTCTGGACCTCTGGTCTGGACATCTGGTCTGGACCTCTGGTCTGGACCTCTGGTCTGGATATCTGGTCTGGACTCTGGTCTGGACATCTGGTCTGGACCTCTGGTCTGGACTCTGGTCTGGATATCTGGTCTGGACTCTGGTCTGGACATCTGGTCTGGACTCTGGTCTGGACCTCTGGTCTGGACTCTGGTCTAGACTCTGGTCTGGACCTCTGGTCTGGACCTCTGGTCTGGACTCTGGTCTGGACCTCTGGTCTGGACTCTGGTCTGGACATCTGGTCTGGACCTCTGGTCTGGACTCTGGTCTGGACTCTGGTCTGGACTCTGGTCTGGACCTCTGGTCTGGACTCTGGTCTGGACATCTGGTCTGGACCTCTGGTCTGGACTCTGGTCTGGACTCTGGTCTGGACCTCTGGTCTGGACTCTGGTCTGGACTCTGGTCTGGACATCTGGTCTGGACCTCTGGTCTAGACTCTGGTCTGGACTCTGGTCTGGACCTCTGGTCTGGACTCTGGTCTGGACCTCTGGTCTGGACATCTGGTCTGGACCTCTGGTCTGGACATCTGGTCTGGACCTCTGGTCTAGACTCTGGTCTGGACTCTGGTCTGGACATCTGGTCTGGACCTCTGGTCTGGACATCTGGTCTGGACCTCTGGCCTAGACTCTGGTCTGGACTCTGGTCTGGACTCTGGTCTGGACCTCTGGTCTGGACCTCTGGTCTGGACTCTGGTCTGGACATCTGGTCTGGACCTCTGGTCTAGACTCTGGTCTGGACATCTGGTCTGGACTCTGGTCTGGACCTCTGGTCTGGACTCTGGTCTGGACATCTGGTCTGGACTCTGGTCTGGACATCTGGTCTGGACCTCTGGTCTGGACTCTGGTCTGGACATCTGGTCTGGATGTCTGGTCTAGACTCTGGTCTGGACTCTGGTCTGGACATCTGGTCTGGACCTCTGGTCTGGACTCTGGTCTGGACTATGGTCTGGACATCTGGTCTGGACCTCTGGTCTGGACATCTGGTCTGGACCTCTGGTCTAGACTCTGGTCTGGACTCTGGTCTGGACATCTGGTCTGGACCTCTGGTCTAGACTCTGGTCTGGACATCTGGTCTGGACATCTGGTCTAGACTCTGGTCTGGACTCTGGTCTGGACCTCTGGTCTGGACTCTGGTCTGGACCTCTGGTCTGGACTCTGGTCTGGACATCTGGTCTGGACATCTGGTCTGGACTCTGGTCTGGACTCTGGTCTGGACCTCTGGTCTGGACTCTGGTCTGGACATCTGGTCTGGACCTCTGGTCTAGACTCTGGTCTGGACATCTGGTCTGGACCTCTGGTCTAGACTCTGGTCTGGACTCTGGTCTGGACCTCTGGTCTGGACTCTGGTCTGGACCTCTGGTCTGGACATCTGGTCTGGACCTCTGGTCTGGACATCTGGTCTGGACCTCTGGTCTAGACTCTGGTCTGGACTCTGGTCTGGACATCTGGTCTGGACCTCTGGTCTGGACATCTGGTCTGGACCTCTGGCCTAGACTCTGGTCTGGACTCTGGTCTGGACTCTGGTCTGGACCTCTGGTCTGGACTCTGGTCTGGACCTCTGGTCTGGACTCTGGTCTGGACATCTGGTCTGGACCTCTGGTCTAGACTCTGGTCTGGACATCTGGTCTGGACTCTGGTCTGGACCTCTGGTCTGGACTCTGGTCTGGACATCTGGTCTGGACTCTGGTCTGGACATCTGGTCTGGACCTCTGGTCTGGACTCTGGTCTGGACATCTGGTCTGGATGTCTGGTCTAGACTCTGGTCTGGACTCTGGTCTGGACATCTGGTCTGGACCTCTGGTCTGGACTCTGGTCTGGACTATGGTCTGGACATCTGGTCTGGACCTCTGGTCTGGACATCTGGTCTGGACCTCTGGTCTAGACTCTGGTCTGGACTCTGGTCTGGACATCTGGTCTGGACCTCTGGTCTAGACTCTGGTCTGGACATCTGGTCTGGACATCTGGTCTAGACTCTGGTCTGGACTCTGGTCTGGACTCTGGTCTGGACATCTGGTCTGGACCTCTGGTCTGGACTCTGGTCTGGACCTCTGGTCTGGACTCTGGTCTGGACATCTGGTCTGGACATCTGGTCTGGACTCTGGTCTGGACTCTGGTCTGGACCTCTGGTCTGGACTCTGGTCTGGACATCTGGTCTGGACCTCTGGTCTAGACTCTGGTCTGGACTCTGGTCTGGACTCTGGTCTGGACCTCTGGTCTGGACTCTGGTCTGGACCTCTGGTCTGGACCTCTGGTCTGGACTCTGGTCTGGACATCTGGTCTGGACTCTGGTCTGGACCTCTGGTCTGGACTCTGGTCTGGACTCTGGTCTGGACATCTGGTCTGGACCTCTGGTCTAGACTCTGGTCTGGACTCTGGTCTGGACCTCTGGTCTGGACTCTGGTCTGGACCTCTGGTCTGGACATCTGGTCTGGACCTCTGGTCAAGACTCTGGTCTGGACTCTGGTCTGGACCTCTGGTCTGGACTCTGGTCTGGACATCTGGTCTAGACTCTGGTCTGGACTCTGGTCTGGACTCTGGTCTGGACCTCTGGTCTGGACTCTGGTCTGGACATCTGGTCTGGACCTCTGGTCTGGACTCTGGTCTGGACATCTGGTCTGGACCTCTGGTCTGGACATCTGGTCTGGACCTCTGGTCTAGACTCTGGTCTGGACATCTGGTCTGGACTCTGGTCTGGACCTCTGGTCTGGACTCTGGTCTGGACTCTGGTCTGGACCTCTGGTCTGGACTCTGGTCTGGACTCTGGTCTGGACTCTGGTCTGGACATCTGGTCTGGACCTCTGGTCTAGACTCTGGTCTGGACTCTGGTCTGGACTCTGGTCTGGACCTCTGGTCTGGACATCTGGTCTGGACATCTGGTCTGGACCTCTGGTCTAGACTCTGGTCTGGACTCTGGTCTGGACCTCTGGTCTGGACTCTGGTCTGGACCTCTGGTCTGGACTCTGGTCTGGACATCTGGTCTGGACCTCTGGTCTGGACATCTGGTCTGGACCTCTGGTCCAGACTCTGGTCTGGACTCTGGTCTGGACCTCTGGTCTGGACTCTGGTCTGGACATCTGGTCTGGACCTCTGGTCTGGACCTCTGGTCTAGACTCTGGTCTGGACATCTGGTCTGGACTCTGGTCTGGACCTCTGGTCTGGACTCTGGTCTGGACATCTGGTCTGGACTCTGGTCTGGACCTCTGGTCTGGACTCTGGTCTGGACTCTGGTCTGGACATCTGGTCTGGACCTCTGGTCTAGACTCTGGTCTGGACTCTGGTCTGGACATCTGGTCTGGACCTCTGGTCTGGACTCTGGTCTGGACATCTGGTCTGGACATCTGGTCTAGACTCTGGTCTGGACTCTGGTCTGGACCTCTGGTCTGGACATCTGGTCTGGACCTCTGGTCTGGACCTCTGGTCTGGACATCTGGTCTGGACCTCTGGTCTAGACTCTGGTCTGGACTCTGGTCTGGACTCTGGTCTGGACCTCTGGTCTGGATATCTGGTCTGGACCTCTGGTCTAGACTTTGGTCTGGACTCTGGTCTGGACTCTGGTCTGGACATCTGGTCTAGACTCTGGTCTGGACTCTGGTCTGGACTCTGGTCTGGACCTCTGGTCTGGACTCTGGTCTGGACATCTGGTCTGGACCTCTGGTCTGGACTCTGGTCTGGACATCTGGTCTGGACCTCTGGTCTGGACATCTGGTCTGGACCTCTGGTCTAGACTCTGGTCTGGACCTCTGGTCTGGACTCTGGTCTGGACCTCTGGTCTGGACTCTGGTCTGGACTCTGGTCTGGACATCTGGTCTGGACCTCTGGTCTAGACTCTGGTCTGGACTCTGGTCTGGACTCTGGTCTGGACCTCTGGTCTGGACATCTGGTCTGGACATCTGGTCTGGACCTCTGGTCTAGACTCTGGTCTGGACTCTGGTCTGGACCTCTGGTCTGGACTCTGGTCTGGACCTCTGGTCTGGACTCTGGTCTGGACATCTGGTCTGGACCTCTGGTCTGGACATCTGGTCTGGACCTCTGGTCTAGACTCTGGTCTGGACTCTGGTCTGGACCTCTGGTCTGGACTCTGGTCTGGACATCTGGTCTGGACCTCTGGTCTGGACCTCTGGTCTAGACTCTGGTCTGGACATCTGGTCTGGAATCTGGTCTGGACCTCTGGTCTGGACTCTGGTCTGGACATCTGGTCTGGACTCTGGTCTGGACATCTGGTCTGGACATCTGGTCTGGACCTCTGGTCTGGACATCTGGTCTGGACCTCTGGTCTAGACTCTGGTCTGGACTCTGGTCTGGACATCTGGTCTGGACCTCTGGTCTGGACTCTGGTCTGGACATCTGGTCTGGACATCTGGTCTAGACTCTGGTCTGGACTCTGGTCTGGACATCTGGTCTGGACCTCTGGTCTGGACCTCTGGTCTGGACATCTGGTCTGGACCTCTGGTCTGGACCTCTGGTCTGGACATCTGGTCTGGACCTCTGGTCTAGACTCTGGTCTGGACTCTGGTCTGGACTCTGGTCTGGACCTCTGGTCTGGATATCTGGTCTGGACTCTGGTCTGGACATCTGGTCTGGACCTCTGGTCTAGACTCTGGTCTGGATATCTGGTCTGGACTCTGGTCTGGACATCTGGTCTGGACTCTGGTCTGGACCTCTGGTCTGGACTCTGGTCTAGACTCTGGTCTGGACTCTGGTCTGGACCTCTGGTCTGGACCTCTGGTCTGGACTCTGGTCTGGACCTCTGGTCTGGACTCTGGTCTGGACATCTGGTCTGGACCTCTGGTCTGGACTCTGGTCTGGATATCTGGTCTGGACTCTGGTCTGGACCTCTGGTCTGGACTCTGGTCTGGACTCTGGTCTGGACCTCTGGTCTGGACATCTGGTCTGGACCTCTGGTCTAGACTCTGGTCTGGACTCTGGTCTGGACCTCTGGTCTGGACTCTGGTCTGGACCTCTGGTCTGGACATCTGGTCTGGACCTCTGGTCTGGACATCTGGTCTGGACCTCTGGTCTAGACTCTGGTCTGGACTCTGGTCTGGACATCTGGTCTGGACATCTGGTCTGGACCTCTGGCCTAGACTCTGGTCTGGACTCTGGTCTGGACTCTGGTCTGGACCTCTGGTCTGGACTCTGGTCTGGACCTCTGGTCTGGACTCTGGTCTGGACATCTGGTCTGGACCTCTGGTCTAGACTCTGGTCTGGACATCTGGTCTGGACTCTGGTCTGGACCTCTGGTCTGGACTCTGGTCTGGACATCTGGTCTGGACTCTGGTCTGGACATCTGGTCTGGACCTCTGGTCTGGACTCTGGTCTGGACATCTGGTCTGGATGTCTGGTCTAGACTCTGGTCTGGACTCTGGTCTGGACATCTGGTCTGGACCTCTGGTCTGGACTCTGGTCTGGACTATGGTCTGGACATCTGGTCTGGACCTCTGGTCTGGACATCTGGTCTGGACCTCTGGTCTAGACTCTGGTCTGGACTCTGGTCTGGACATCTGGTCTGGACCTCTGGTCTGGACTCTGGTCTGGACATCTGGTCTGGACATCTGGTCTAGACTCTGGTCTGGACTCTGGTCTGGACTCTGGTCTGGACATCTGGTCTGGACCTCTGGTCTGGACATCTGGTCTGGACCTCTGGTCTAGACTCTGGTCTGGACTCTGGTCTGGACTCTGGTCTGGACATCTGGTCTGGACCTCTGGTCTGGATATCTGGTCTGGACTCTGGTCTGGACATCTGGTCTGGACCTCTGGTCTGGACTCTGGTCTGGATATCTGGTCTGGACTCTGGTCTGGACTCTGGTCTGGACATCTGGTCTGGACTCTGGTCTGGACCTCTGGTCTGGACTCTGGTCTGGACCTCTGGTCTGGACCTCTGGTCTGGACTCTGGTCTGGACATCTGGTCTGGACCTCTGGTCTGGACTCTGGTCTGGATATCTGGTCTGGACTCTGGTCTGGACTCTGGTCTGGATATCTGGTCTGGACTCTGGTCTGGACATCTGGTCTGGACTCTGGTCTGGACCTCTGGTCTGGACTCTGGTCTGGACCTCTGGTCTGGACCTCTGGTCTGGACTCTGGTCTGGACATCTGGTCTGGACCTCTGGTCTGGACTCTGGTCTGGATATCTGGTCTGGACTCTGGTCTGGACTCTGGTCTGGACATCTGGTCTGGACTCTGGTCTGGACTCTGGTCTGGACATCTGGTCTGGACCTCTGGTCTGGACTCTGGTCTGGATATCTGGTCTGGACTCTGGTCTGGACATCTGGTCTGGACCTCTGGTCTGGACTCTGGTCTGGATATCTGGTCTGGACTCTGGTCTGGACCTCTGGTCTGGACTCTGGTCTAGACTCTGGTCTGGACTCTGGTCTGGATATCTGGTCTGGACTCTGGTCTGGACATCTGGTCTGGACTCTGGTCTGGATATCTGGTCTGGACTCTGGTCTGGACTCTGGTCTGGACATCTGGTCTGGACTCTGGTCTGGACCTCTGGTCTGGACTCTGGTCTAGACTCTGGTCTGGACTCTGGTCTGGACATCTGGTCTGGACCTCTGGTCTGGACTCTGGTCTGGATATCTGGTCTGGACTCTGGTCTGGACTCTGGTCTGGATATCTGGTCTGGACTCTGGTCTGGATATCTGGTCTGGACTCTGGTCTGGACTCTGGTCCGGATATCTGGTCTGGACTCTGGTCTGGACCTCTGGTCTGGACCTCTGGTCTGGACTCTGGTCTGGACTCTGGTCTGGACCTCTGGTCTGGACTCTGGTCTGGACATCTGGTCTGGACTCTGGTCTGGATATCTGGTCTGGACTCTGGTCTGGACTCTGGTCTGGACCTCTGGTCTGGACCTCTGGTCTGGATATCTGGTCTGGACTCTGGTCTGGACTCTGGTCTGGACCTCTGGTCTGGACTCTGGTCTGGACATCTGGTCTGGACCTCTGGTCTGGACTCTGGTCTGGACCTCTGGTCTGGACATGTGGTCTGGACTCTGGTCTGGACTCTGGTCTGGACCTCTGGTCTGGACTCTGGTCTAGACTCTGGTCTGGACTCTGGTCTGGACATCTGGTCTGGACCTCTGGTCTGGACTCTGGTCTGGATATCTGGTCTGGACTCTGGTCTGGACTCTGGTCTGGATATCTGGTCTGGACTCTGGTCTGGACTCTGGTCTGGACCTCTGGTCTGGACTCTGGTCTGGACCTCTGGTCTGGACTCTGGTCTGGACATCTGGTCTGGACCTCTGGTCTAGACTCTGGTCTGGACATCTGGTCTGGACTCTGGTCTGGACCTCTGGTCTGGACTCTGGTCTGGACATCTGGTCTGGACCTCTGGTCTGGACTCTGGTCTGGACATCTGGTCTGGATGTCTGGTCTAGACTCTGGTCTGGACTCTGGTCTGGACATCTGGTCTGGACCTCTGGTCTGGACTCTGGTCTGGACTATGGTCTGGACATCTGGTCTGGACCTCTGGTCTGGACATCTGGTCTGGACCTCTGGTCTAGACTCTGGTCTGGACTCTGGTCTGGACATCTGGTCTGGACCTCTGGTCTGGACTCTGGTCTGGACATCTGGTCTGGACATCTGGTCTAGACTCTGGTCTGGACTCTGGTCTGGACTCTGGTCTGGACATCTGGTCTGGACCTCTGGTCTGGACATCTGGTCTGGACCTCTGGTCTAGACTCTGGTCTGGACTCTGGTCTGGACTCTGGTCTGGACATCTGGTCTGGACCTCTGGTCTGGATATCTGGTCTGGACTCTGGTCTGGACATCTGGTCTGGACCTCTGGTCTGGACTCTGGTCTGGATATCTGGTCTGGACTCTGGTCTGGACTCTGGTCTGGACATCTGGTCTGGACTCTGGTCTGGACCTCTGGTCTGGACTCTGGTCTGGACCTCTGGTCTGGACCTCTGGTCTGGACTCTGGTCTGGACATCTGGTCTGGACCTCTGGTCTGGACTCTGGTCTGGATATCTGGTCTGGACTCTGGTCTGGACTCTGGTCTGGATATCTGGTCTGGACTCTGGTCTGGACCTCTGGTCTGGACTCTGGTCTGGACCTCTGGTCTGGACCTCTGGTCTGGACTCTGGTCTGGACATCTGGTCTGGACCTCTGGTCTGGACTCTGGTCTGGATATCTGGTCTGGACTCTGGTCTGGACTCTGGTCTGGACATCTGGTCTAGACTCTGGTCTGGACTCTGGTCTGGACATCTGGTCTGGACCTCTGGTCTGGACTCTGGTCTGGATATCTGGTCTGGACTCTGGTCTGGACATCTGGTCTGGACCTCTGGTCTGGACTCTGGTCTGGATATCTGGTCTGGACTCTGGTCTGGACATCTGGTCTGGACTCTGGTCTGGACCTCTGGTCTGGACTCTGGTCTAGACTCTGGTCTGGACTCTGGTCTGGATATCTGGTCTGGACTCTGGTCTGGACATCTGGTCTGGACTCTGGTCTGGATATCTGGTCTGGACTCTGGTCTGGACTCTGGTCTGGACATCTGGTCTGGACTCTGGTCTGGACCTCTGGTCTGGACTCTGGTCTAGACTCTGGTCTGGACTCTGGTCTGGACATCTGGTCTGGACCTCTGGTCTGGACTCTGGTCTGGATATCTGGTCTGGACTCTGGTCTGGACTCTGGTCTGGATATCTGGTCTGGACTCTGGTCTGGATATCTGGTCTGGACTCTGGTCTGGACTCTGGTCTGGATATCTGGTCTGGACTCTGGTCTGGACTCTGGTCTGGACCTCTGGTCTGGACCTCTGGTCTGGACTCTGGTCTGGACTCTGGTCTGGACCTCTGGTCTGGACTCTGGTCTGGACATCTGGTCTGGACTCTGGTCTGGATATCTGGTCTGGACTCTGGTCTGGACCTCTGGTCTGGACCTCTGGTCTGGATATCTGGTCTGGACTCTGGTCTGGACTCTGGTCTGGACCTCTGGTCTGGACATCTGGTCTGGACTCTGGTCTGGACATCTGGTCTGGACTCTGGTCTGGACTCTGGTCTGGACATCTGGTCTGGACCTCTGGTCTGGACATCTGGTCTGGACCTCTGGTCTAGACTCTGGTCTGGACTCTGGTCTGGACATCTGGTCTGGACCTCTGGTCTGGACTCTGGTCTGGACATCTGGTCTGGACATCTGGTCTAGACTCTGGTCTGGACTCTGGTCTGGACCTCTGGTCTGGACATCTGGTCTGGACCTCTGGTCTGGACCTCTGGTCTGGACATCTGGTCTGGACCTCTGGTCTAGACTCTGGTCTGGACTCTGGTCTGGACTCTGGTCTGGACCTCTGGTCTGGATATCTGGTCTGGACCTCTGGTCTAGACTTTGGTCTGGACTCTGGTCTGGACTCTGGTCTGGACATCTGGTCTAGACTCTGGTCTGGACTCTGGTCTGGACTCTGGTCTGGACCTCTGGTCTGGACTCTGGTCTGGACATCTGGTCTGGACCTCTGGTCTGGACTCTGGTCTGGACATCTGGTCTGGACCTCTGGTCTGGACATCTGGTCTGGACCTCTGGTCTAGACTCTGGTCTGGACATCTGGTCTGGACTCTGGTCTGGACCTCTGGTCTGGACTCTGGTCTGGACCTCTGGTCTGGACTCTGGTCTGGACTCTGGTCTGGACATCTGGTCTGGACCTCTGGTCTAGACTCTGGTCTGGACTCTGGTCTGGACTCTGGTCTGGACATCTGGTCTGGACATCTGGTCTGGACCTCTGGTCTAGACTCTGGTCTGGACTCTGGTCTGGACCTCTGGTCTGGACTCTGGTCTGGACCTCTGGTCTGGACTCTGGTCTGGACATCTGGTCTGGACCTCTGGTCTAGACTCTGGTCTGGACTCTGGTCTGGACCTCTGGTCTGGACTCTGGTCTGGACATCTGGTCTGGACCTCTGGTCTGGACCTCTGGTCTAGACTCTGGTCTGGACATCTGGTCTGGACTCTGGTCTGGACTCTGGTCTGGACATCTGGTCTGGACTCTGGTCTGGACATCTGGTCTGGACATCTGGTCTGGACCTCTGGTCTGGACATCTGGTCTGGACCTCTGGTCTAGACTCTGGTCTGGACTCTGGTCTGGACATCTGGTCTGGACCTCTGGTCTGGACTCTGGTCTGGACATCTGGTCTGGACATCTGGTCTAGACTCTGGTCTGGACTCTGGTCTGGACATCTGGTCTGGACCTCTGGTCTGGACCTCTGGTCTGGACCTCTGGTCTGGACATCTGGTCTGGACCTCTGGTCTAGACTTTGGTCTGGACTCTGGTCTGGACTCTGGTCTGGACCTCTGGTCTGGATATCTGGTCTGGACTCTGGTCTGGACATCTGGTCTGGACCTCTGGTCTAGACTCTGGTCTGGATATCTGGTCTGGACTCTGGTCTGGACATCTGGTCTGGACTCTGGTCTGGACCTCTGGTCTGGACTCTGGTCTAGACTCTGGTCTGGACTCTGGTCTGGACCTCTGGTCTGGACCTCTGGTCTGGACTCTGGTCTGGACCTCTGGTCTGGACTCTGGTCTGGACATCTGGTCTGGACCTCTGGTCTGGACTCTGGTCTGGATATCTGGTCTGGACTCTGGTCTGGACCTCTGGTCTGGACTCTGGTCTGGACTCTGGTCTGGACCTCTGGTCTGGACATCTGGTCTGGACCTCTGGTCTAGACTCTGGTCTGGACTCTGGTCTGGACCTCTGGTCTGGACTCTGGTCTGGACCTCTGGTCTGGACATCTGGTCTGGACCTCTGGTCTAGACTCTGGTCTGGACTCTGGTCTGGACATCTGGTCTGGACATCTGGTCTGGACCTCTGGCCTAGACTCTGGTCTGGACTCTGGTCTGGACTCTGGTCTGGACCTCTGGTCTGGACTCTGGTCTGGACCTCTGGTCTGGACTCTGGTCTGGACATCTGGTCTGGACCTCTGGTCTAGACTCTGGTCTGGACATCTGGTCTGGACTCTGGTCTGGACCTCTGGTCTGGACTCTGGTCTGGACATCTGGTCTGGACTCTGGTCTGGACATCTGGTCTGGACCTCTGGTCTGGACTCTGGTCTGGACATCTGGTCTGGATGTCTGGTCTAGACTCTGGTCTGGACTCTGGTCTGGACATCTGGTCTGGACCTCTGGTCTGGACTCTGGTCTGGACTATGGTCTGGACATCTGGTCTGGACCTCTGGTCTGGACATCTGGTCTGGACCTCTGGTCTAGACTCTGGTCTGGATTCTGGTCTGGACATCTGGTCTGGACCTCTGGTCTGGACTCTGGTCTGGACATCTGGTCTGGACATCTGGTCTAGACTCTGGTCTGGACTCTGGTCTGGACTCTGGTCTGGACATCTGGTCTGGACCTCTGGTCTGGACATCTGGTCTGGACCTCTGGTCTAGACTCTGGTCTGGACTCTGGTCTGGACTCTGGTCTGGACATCTGGTCTGGACCTCTGGTCTGGATATCTGGTCTGGACTCTGGTCTGGACATCTGGTCTGGACCTCTGGTCTGGACTCTGGTCTGGATATCTGGTCTGGACTCTGGTCTGGACTCTGGTCTGGACATCTGGTCTGGACTCTGGTCTGGACCTCTGGTCTGGACATCTGGTCTGGACTCTGGTCTGGACATCTGGTCTGGACCTCTGGTCTGGACTCTGGTCTGGATATCTGGTCTGGACTCTGGTCTGGACTCTGGTCTGGATATCTGGTCTGGACTCTGGTCTGGACATCTGGTCTGGACTCTGGTCTGGACCTCTGGTCTGGACTCTGGTCTGGACCTCTGGTCTGGACCTCTGGTCTGGACTCTGGTCTGGACATCTGGTCTGGACCTCTGGTCTGGACTCTGGTCTGGATATCTGGTCTGGACTCTGGTCTGGACTCTGGTCTGGACATCTGGTCTGGACTCTGGTCTGGACTCTGGTCTGGACATCTGGTCTGGACCTCTGGTCTGGACTCTGGTCTGGATATCTGGTCTGGACTCTGGTCTGGACATCTGGTCTGGACCTCTGGTCTGGACTCTGGTCTGGATATCTGGTCTGGACTCTGGTCTGGACATCTGGTCTGGACTCTGGTCTGGACCTCTGGTCTGGACTCTGGTCTAGACTCTGGTCTGGACTCTGGTCTGGATATCTGGTCTGGACTCTGGTCTGGACATCTGGTCTGGACTCTGGTCTGGATATCTGGTCTGGACTCTGGTCTGGACTCTGGTCTGGACATCTGGTCTGGACTCTGGTCTGGACCTCTGGTCTGGACTCTGGTCTAGACTCTGATCTGGACTCTGGTCTGGACATCTGGTCTGGACCTCTGGTCTGGACTCTGGTCTGGATATCTGGTCTGGACTCTGGTCTGGACTCTGGTCTGGATATCTGGTCTGGACTCTGGTCTGGATATCTGGTCTGGACTCTGGTCTGGACTCTGGTCTGGATATCTGGTCTGGACTCTGGTCTGGACCTCTGGTCTGGACCTCTGGTCTGGACTCTGGTCTGGACTCTGGTCTGGACCTCTGGTCTGGACTCTGGTCTGGACCTCTGGTCTGGACTCTGGTCTGGATATCTGGTCTGGACTCTGGTCTGGACTCTGGTCTGGACCTCTGGTCTGGACCTCTGGTCTGGATATCTGGTCTGGACTCTGGTCTGGACTCTGGTCTGGACCTCTGGTCTGGACTCTGGTCTGGACATCTGGTCTGGACCTCTGGTCTGGACTCTGGTCTGGACCTCTGGTCTGGACTCTGGTCTGGACATCTGGTCTGGACCTCTGGTCTGGACTCTGGTCTGGACCTCTGGTCTGGACATGTGGTCTGGACTCTGGTCTGGACTCTGGTCTGGACCTCTGGTCTGGACTCTGGTCTAGACTCTGGTCTGGACTCTGGTCTGGACATCTGGTCTGGACCTCTGGTCTGGACTCTGGTCTGGATATCTGGTCTGGACTCTGGTCTGGACTCTGGTCTGGATATCTGGTCTGGACTCTGGTCTGGACTCTGGTCTGGACCTCTGGTCTGGACTCTGGTCTGGACATCTGGTCTGGACCTCTGGTCTAGACTCTGGTCTGGACATCTGGTCTGGACTCTGGTCTGGACCTCTGGTCTGGACTCTGGTCTGGACATCTGGTCTGGACTCTGGTCTGGACATCTGGTCTGGACCTCTGGTCTGGACTCTGGTCTGGACATCTGGTCTGGATGTCTGGTCTAGACTCTGGTCTGGACTCTGGTCTGGACATCTGGTCTGGACCTCTGGTCTGGACTCTGGTCTGGACTATGGTCTGGACATCTGGTCTGGACCTCTGGTCTGGACATCTGGTCTGGACCTCTGGTCTAGACTCTGGTCTGGACTCTGGTCTGGACATCTGGTCTGGACCTCTGGTCTGGACTCTGGTCTGGACATCTGGTCTGGACATCTGGTCTAGACTCTGGTCTGGACTCTGGTCTGGACTCTGGTCTGGACATCTGGTCTGGACCTCTGGTCTAGACTCTGGTCTGGACTCTGGTCTGGACTCTGGTCTGGACATCTGGTCTGGACCTCTGGTCTGGATATCTGGTCTGGACTCTGGTCTGGACATCTGGTCTGGACCTCTGGTCTGGACTCTGGTCTGGACATCTGGTCTGGACATCTGGTCTAGACTCTGGTCTGGACATCTGGTCTGGACCTCTGGTCTGGACATCTGGTCTGGACCTCTGGTCTAGACTCTGGTCTGGACTCTGGTCTGGACTCTGGTCTGGACATCTGGTCTGGACCTCTGGTCTGGATATCTGGTCTGGACTCTGGTCTGGACATCTGGTCTGGACCTCTGGTCTGGACTCTGGTCTGGATATCTGGTCTGGACTCTGGTCTGGACTCTGGTCTGGACATCTGGTCTGGACTCTGGTCTGGACCTCTGGTCTGGACATCTGGTCTGGACTCTGGTCTGGACATCTGGTCTGGACCTCTGGTCTGGACTCTGGTCTGGATATCTGGTCTGGACTCTGGTCTGGACTCTGGTCTGGATATCTGGTCTGGACTCTGGTCTGGACATCTGGTCTGGACTCTGGTCTGGACCTCTGGTCTGGACTCTGGTCTGGACCTCTGGTCTGGACCTCTGGTCTGGACTCTGGTCTGGACATCTGGTCTGGACCTCTGGTCTGGACTCTGGTCTGGATATCTGGTCTGGACTCTGGTCTGGACTCTGGTCTGGACATCTGGTCTGGACTCTGGTCTGGACTCTGGTCTGGACATCTGGTCTGGACCTCTGGTCTGGACTCTGGTCTGGATATCTGGTCTGGACTCTGGTCTGGACATCTGGTCTGGACCTCTGGTCTGGACTCTGGTCTGGATATCTGGTCTGGACTCTGGTCTGGACATCTGGTCTGGACTCTGGTCTGGACCTCTGGTCTGGACTCTGGTCTAGACTCTGGTCTGGACTCTGGTCTGGATATCTGGTCTGGACTCTGGTCTGGACATCTGGTCTGGACTCTGGTCTGGATATCTGGTCTGGACTCTGGTCTGGACTCTGGTCTGGACATCTGGTCTGGACTCTGGTCTGGACCTCTGGTCTGGACTCTGGTCTAGACTCTGATCTGGACTCTGGTCTGGACATCTGGTCTGGACCTCTGGTCTGGACTCTGGTCTGGATATCTGGTCTGGACTCTGGTCTGGACTCTGGTCTGGATATCTGGTCTGGACTCTGGTCTGGATATCTGGTCTGGACTCTGGTCTGGACTCTGGTCTGGATATCTGGTCTGGACTCTGGTCTGGACCTCTGGTCTGGACCTCTGGTCTGGACTCTGGTCTGGACTCTGGTCTGGACCTCTGGTCTGGACTCTGGTCTGGACCTCTGGTCTGGACTCTGGTCTGGATATCTGGTCTGGACTCTGGTCTGGACTCTGGTCTGGACCTCTGGTCTGGACCTCTGGTCTGGATATCTGGTCTGGACTCTGGTCTGGACTCTGGTCTGGACCTCTGGTCTGGACTCTGGTCTGGACATCTGGTCTGGACCTCTGGTCTGGACTCTGGTCTGGACCTCTGGTCTGGACTCTGGTCTGGACATCTGGTCTGGACCTCTGGTCTGGACTCTGGTCTGGACCTCTGGTCTGGACATGTGGTCTGGACTCTGGTCTGGACTCTGGTCTGGACCTCTGGTCTGGACTCTGGTCTAGACTCTGGTCTGGACTCTGGTCTGGACATCTGGTCTGGACCTCTGGTCTGGACTCTGGTCTGGATATCTGGTCTGGACTCTGGTCTGGACTCTGGTCTGGATATCTGGTCTGGACTCTGGTCTGGACTCTGGTCTGGACCTCTGGTCTGGACTCTGGTCTGGACATCTGGTCTGGACCTCTGGTCTAGACTCTGGTCTGGACATCTGGTCTGGACTCTGGTCTGGACCTCTGGTCTGGACTCTGGTCTGGACATCTGGTCTGGACTCTGGTCTGGACATCTGGTCTGGACCTCTGGTCTGGACTCTGGTCTGGACATCTGGTCTGGATGTCTGGTCTAGACTCTGGTCTGGACTCTGGTCTGGACATCTGGTCTGGACCTCTGGTCTGGACTCTGGTCTGGACTATGGTCTGGACATCTGGTCTGGACCTCTGGTCTGGACATCTGGTCTGGACCTCTGGTCTAGACTCTGGTCTGGACTCTGGTCTGGACATCTGGTCTGGACCTCTGGTCTGGACTCTGGTCTGGACATCTGGTCTGGACATCTGGTCTAGACTCTGGTCTGGACTCTGGTCTGGACTCTGGTCTGGACATCTGGTCTGGACCTCTGGTCTAGACTCTGGTCTGGACTCTGGTCTGGACTCTGGTCTGGACATCTGGTCTGGACCTCTGGTCTGGATATCTGGTCTGGACTCTGGTCTGGACATCTGGTCTGGACCTCTGGTCTGGACTCTGGTCTGGACATCTGGTCTGGACATCTGGTCTAGACTCTGGTCTGGACTCTGGTCTGGACTCTGGTCTGGACATCTGGTCTGGACCTCTGGTCTAGACTCTGGTCTGGACTCTGGTCTGGACATCTGGTCTGGACTCTGGTCTGGATATCTGGTCTGGACTCTGGTCTGGACTCTGGTCTGGACATCTGGTCTGGACTCTGGTCTGGACCTCTGGTCTGGACTCTGGTCTGGACCTCTGGTCTGGACCTCTGGTCTGGACTCTGGTCTGGACATCTGGTCTGGACCTCTGGTCTGGACTCTGGTCTGGATATCTGGTCTGGACTCTGGTCTGGACTCTGGTCTGGATATCTGGTCTGGACTCTGGTCTGGACCTCTGGTCTGGACTCTGGTCTGGACCTCTGGTCTGGACCTCTGGTCTGGACTCTGGTCTGGACATCTGGTCTGGACCTCTGGTCTGGACTCTGGTCTGGATATCTGGTCTGGACTCTGGTCTGGACTCTGGTCTGGACATCTGGTCTAGACTCTGGTCTGGACTCTGGTCTGGACATCTGGTCTGGACCTCTGGTCTGGACTCTGGTCTGGATATCTGGTCTGGACTCTGGTCTGGACATCTGGTCTGGACCTCTGGTCTGGACTCTGGTCTGGATATCTGGTCTGGACTCTGGTCTGGACATCTGGTCTGGACTCTGGTCTGGACCTCTGGTCTGGACTCTGGTCTAGACTCTGGTCTGGACTCTGGTCTGGATATCTGGTCTGGACTCTGGTCTGGACTCTGGTCTGGATATCTGGTCTGGACTCTGGTCTGGACTCTGGTCTGGACCTCTGGTCTGGACCTCTGGTCTGGACTCTGGTCTGGACTCTGGTCTGGACCTCTGGTCTGGACTCTGGTCTGGACCTCTGGTCTGGACTCTGGTCTGGATATCTGGTCTGGACTCTGGTCTGGACTCTGGTCTGGACCTCTGGTCTGGACCTCTGGTCTGGATATCTGGTCTGGACTCTGGTCTGGACTCTGGTCTGGACCTCTGGTCTGGACTCTGGTCTGGACATCTGGTCTGGACCTCTGGTCTGGACTCTGGTCTGGACCTCTGGTCTGGACTCTGGTCTGGACATCTGGTCTGGACTCTGGTCTGGACCTCTGGTCTGGACTCTGGTCTGGACATCTGGTCTGGACCTCTGGTCTGGACTCTGGTCTGGACCTCTGGTCTGGACATGTGGTCTGGACTCTGGTCTGGACTCTGGTCTGGACCTCTGGTCTGGACTCTGGTCTAGACTCTGGTCTGGACTCTGGTCTGGACATCTGGTCTGGACCTCTGGTCTGGACTCTGGTCTGGATATCTGGTCTGGACTCTGGTCTGGACTCTGGTCTGGATATCTGGTCTGGACTCTGGTCTGGACTCTGGTCTGGACCTCTGGTCTGGACTCTGGTCTGGACATCTGGTCTGGACTCTGGTCTGGACTCTGGTCTGGACCTCTGGTCTGGACTCTGGTCTGGATATCTGGTCTGGACTCTGGTCTGGACTCTGGTCTGGACATCTGGTCTGGACTCTGGTCTGGACTCTGGTCTGGACCTCTGGTCTGGACTCTGGTCTGGACATCTGGTCTGGACTCTGGTCTGGACTCTGGTCTGGACATCTGGTCTGGACCTCTGGTCTGGACCTCTGGTCTGGACATCTGGTCTGGACCTCTGGTCTGGACTCTGGTCTGGACTCTGGTCTGGACCTCTGGTCTGGACCTCTGGTCTGGACTCTGGTCTGGACTAGTTGACCCGAGTCTTTGGATCGAAGAGCTCTGCTTCTCTGAACAAATCACTGATGTATTCTGGTCCAGAACCATTCTGGGATTTGCAAACAATCAGCAGGGTTTTGAATTCTATCCTGTTGTGCACAGATCTACCAGAGGGAGTTTATGTTTGTTGTAAATAACGGTGTGGTTTTTTTTTTCTTTTGCACAATGCTGTGAACAAATTAGAATTGCAAAGAGCATATTCAGTAAAATTGTGAAGCGTACATTTTTAGTGTCTTGGACTCAGTTACCAACCTAAATACAGTAATGTCTAACTTTACTGTAGTTTTCAAATGGCTGTGTAAATAGTGTATAGTGCATTTTCAGGTAGTGTCACAAAGATCTGACTTTTTTGCATCAGAAAACATTGACAGAGTAACTTTTATAACGGAAACATGACAAAGCCATTTGATTATCTTGTTCAAAAACAATGGTGTCAAGACTTTTCATCTTCATGACACTGACACTTTCATTGACATGAATGCTTGCTTTTGAGGAATGAACTATCTATTTTGAGCAAGTGACACACTTTTGCAGGTTATCAACTAGGTTTTGCAGTTTGTACTGATTGTTTTGAGAAATGCATTAACTGTTGTGCAAATGTATTTTAAAATGCACCAAAGCGACTGAGAAAAACTGTAATCCTACATGGCCAAACTTTATTTAAAAAACAAGTTCAGTAAATGTAGCTTAAAGACCACAAGCCCTGATACACCTGGTGAAAACATCATAAAAGGTTACTGTATAAGGAGTCAGCAACATCTATGAACTCAACAGATTCATATTTACAAATTTATGACTAATTTGAAGACAGATTGACCATAAATAGTTTTTTCCCCTCAATTATTTGAAACCAATCTGATATGACTCAAATTCTCAATAATGAAATTGGTTTTTATAAACTACACAGCTGATTAGTCTGTTTGCTGTGTGTTTATTTTCCATTTCTGTTCTGTTTTGTTGTTGTTTACAGACAGAGAGATAAACAGATAAACAGATAGATAGATAGATAGATAGATAGATAGATAGATAGATAGATAGATAGATAGATAGATAGATAGATAGATAGATAGATAGATAGATAGATAGATAGATAGATTATAAACACACACAGAAAAGTGATAAGTATGTTTCAGCATTACATTTTCTAATGAAATTTAATTTATCCTGTTAGCCTGAGTTAAACTCCAGTTAACTTTTTTTTTTTTTTTTTTTTTAAAAAGAAAAGTTTCTGCTGTTCAATAGACAAGTGAAACTTTTTTTTCTTCAAGAAAAACAAGGACAAGCGAGGACAAGTTGACCCTTTTCAGCTTCCATACTGGCAGCCATCTTGGACCAGTGGACATGGTTTGTTTTTTCTGGTAGAAACACTGTTTCAATTTTTTTGCAGTACATCAAGGCCTTTTTTTAAATAATAATAATAATAATAATAATGATAATAATGATAATAATAATAATAATAATAATAATAATAATTATTATTATTATTATTATTATTATTATTATTATTATTATTATTATTATTATTATTATTGTTATTATTGATGAGGCCTTCTTTTATGTGCTTGTTGTATTTTTGCCCTTTTCTTCATTGTCTAAAGTGTCTTTGAGCTCCTGAAAAAGCGCTACATAAATAACCTGGTTTGTCTTCTAGTTAACATTAATCTACAGTCCTCTACGCTAACGCAAGTTGCTTGTTGGAGTCTTTCCACCACAACTCACCCGGTTTCACTGAAACTTGTTGAGCAAGTTTGACACATTTATCTGTCAGAATCCTACCCAGTTTGTTGTCGGGTACTTGCGAGAACAAGTTTAGCTTCAGTTGCAGGAAAACTAGCACTTTCAATTTGACGTGGACAATTATTTGTCAGATTACACTGCAGCATTTTAACTACTGAAGAACTATTTTTAAACATTTTGTCCAAACTGAGTAGACTTTGAAATATTTCTTTAAATCAGGTCTCAGCTAATCAAGTTTTGATTTTTTTTAAATACATTTCTTAATTGTCTTCTTGTCATATTTTATAGTATTGGATTACACAACGCTCATCACATCACAACGCTATGTTATCTACACCCAAACAGACAATAATAGAACAGCTGGCTGGTTATAATGAAGCTCCAAAAGAGCCAGAAGTTATTGGAGGCTAAAACATGTACATCAGTCAGCTAAAACTTCGTACTGACACAAAGTAGCACTGTTCATCTCACTGGAATACTGGACTCTTGCTGGGAAGACCTACAGCCTCTCACTTATATGGGGGATGCAGCAAGACAGCAATGTTCCCCTTAAAAACGGCTTAATGACGCGCAAACAGTCTGATGCTTTCATTGTCCTTAAACTCTCCATTCACAAATACCCCACATCAGGACACCTTCAGATGTTCTCTGTCTGCAACCAGATTGGTCACAGCTGTTTTGGCATCATGAGGAGGACCTACTCAGTGTTACGCAGGCAGTCATGATGTGATTGGTTGGTGGGTAACAGAGGCTCAACTCTGACTTTTTGATAATGTTCTTTTTGCTAGAAACAGCTAGAAAACACCCATCTATCCATCCATCCATCCATCCACCCATCCATCCATCCATCCATCCATCCATCCATCCATCCATCCATCCACCCATCCATCCATCCATCCATCCACCCATCCATCCATCCACCCATCCATCCATCCATCCATCCATCCATCCATCCATCCATCCACCCATCCATCCACCCATCCATCCATCCATCCATCCACCCATCCATCCATCCATCCATCCATCCATCCATCCATCCACCCACCCATCCATCCATCCACCCATCCATCCATCCATCCATCCACCCATCCATCCATCCATCCATCCATCCATCCACCCATCCATCCATCCATCCATCCACCCATCCATCCACCCATCCATCCATCCATCCACCCATCCATCCACCCATCCATCCATCCATCCATCCACCCATCCATCCATCCATCCATCCATCCATCCATCCATCCACCCACCCATCCATCCATCCACCCATCCATCCATCCATCCATCCATCCACCCATCCATCCATCCATCCATCCATCCATCCATCCATCCATCCACCCATCCATCCATCCATCCATCCACCCATCCATCCACCCATCCATCCATCCACCCATCCATCCATCCATTTTCTTAACTGTTTAGTCCGATTACCCCTTTCATGCATAGTGACCAAGTGGAAACCTATTTACAAGCTTTTTTTTCTTGCATATTCATAAATGAGGATGGTATTTTTGTAAATAAACCACTTCAGTGGATGTTAGTGGGTCATCCAATATGTTTCCACTCACTGAAGAATAAATAAATATATGATATAATTGAACATGAAGTAATTATACAAAAGTGCCTTTGCGATAAATTGGAAAATAAAATGATGGAGCTATATTTTATAGAAGATTTACATAATATTATTATGACTATATATTATTTTATAAATATTTTAAATATATTAAAATAAATTAAAAAAATTATGATAAATTCTAAATATCACTATTAAAAAAAAGTATTGTTGCATATGTCTGTAGAGGTGAAATACTGTATTTTAAAAAAATGTTGCATTGTCATTTATTAATTCATGCATGAAAGGGTCTCCAGGAAGCTGGAGCGTATCCCAGCAATCCCTGGACAAGAGACAAGTACATCCTGGACAGGTCAGCAGTTCATGGCAAGGAAACGTTAACCAGTAGCCTATATTAAGAAGTGGTAGCGTGCATCTAAATGCATTAAGGTTGATGATTGTGTCAAAAAGAAGCCCGACATAGGGTACAGGCAAGGCTGGATTATCCAATGGCCATTATGGGTGTGGGGCCCAGGGGCCTATGCCCATGTGGGGCCAGCACAGGGCATCCACCAGCAGTTTGGACATGAAAAAAAAGAACATAAAAGCCACATAGTTACACAACAGTGTCAAGTGAATTGCTATTGGTACCACTGGTTGAGAGAGAGTATCATTCACAATTTTCACTTGTGAATGTTGCAGTGGGGAAGGGGGCCCCTGGAACACTCTGGGCCCAGGGACCTGTGGACTTTTAATCCGACCCTGAGTACAGCAATGAAACATCTCCAGTGGAAAGACTTTCACTGTACACAAGCAAAAACACCAGTTAAACTGTATAAAACAAGAAGGAAATATTCATCCATTTAATATTTTACATTTTTAGATTGTGAAGATATAAACTTCAATTTTACTGTTATTTTTCACGTAGAAATAGTTTAGTCCAGTTAATCAGGTTTATTCTGATGTTACCAAACAGGTGATCATGCACCTACTTTGTTATAAGGTATATTTTGTGATATGTGGCGGATATATGAAGCTTTACTTACTTTATTTATTTTTTAGACATATCAAAATACGAAGATGACCAATCTAGCAATCTAAAAGCTCCATACGTTGATGCATGTGAGATATTTTCCTTCCCAGCACCATAACTGCTGAAACGGATAATCAATATCTGTCCTGTAAAGGAAGAATGACAGAGTGCATTGTTTTTGAGTGTTTTTGTGCCTCTAGTTTTGACCCGATTCATAGGGAACTTTTCCATTTCGCGCTGAGGATGATCAGTAAACATGTTTAAATGGATAAATCATGTATTTCTTCTGTCTGACTGAATGGATCAGATCAAACTCAAGCTGACATGTTTACATGGACACTGGATAAAATAGTCTGATCAGCGGTGTGTTTACATGAAGGACAGATTTCAATGATCATAACATTTTAAATACTCACAGTGTGCACTGGCCTTTATGTGTAGAGTTCTCCTTTGCATGGGTTGTCTCCAGGTACTCCAGCTTCCTCCTACTGTCCAAATACAGCCATGTTAGGTTAATTGGTTACTCTAAATTGTCCCTAGGAGTGAGTATGAGTGTAATATTTTGTTAATCTTTCTGTGTCGGCCCTGTGATGGACTGGTGATCTGTCCAGGGTGTGCCCTGCCTTTCATCCAGTGATTGCTGGGATCAGCTCCGGCTTTTCTGCGACTCTTAATTGGACCAAGCGTTAAGAAAATGACTGACAACGTGCGCTGCTTTGCAAGAATGATAGAAACAAAAATCTGATCAAATTTTATTAAATATCTGCCTTAACAACTTTGGAGCCTTTCAAACATCAAGCTGCTTGATAATCTGTAACTCTTCCAGTTTCCAACTAAAACACAGTTTAGTTCTGTTTTGTTGACACCATTTGTTTTTTTAGTCTTTCCTGAAACTCATCACATTTTCATCTAATTCCCACATGCCTCAAAAATAAGGAGAAATAACATCCATTGCAGAAACACTAGAATGAGCGCAGACATGCTTATTTTTTACCTGCTGATCAGATCTTTGGACAGTCTAAACCAGGAGTGCCCATGTTAGGTCCCTGGGATCTGCTGTCCTACAACTTCTAGATGGATCCCTTCTCCAATACATCTGAACCAAAGAGCTGAATTTGTTTTAAAAAGAATCATTTTTGATTGCATAAATCTGTGTTTTTGTGTGAATGACAGGTCAAAATGGAGAAAAATGTCTCTGTTTTTGGAGATACCCTGCTACGTGTGGACAAGACCTAATAGTTGCAAGACAGCAGATCTCAAGGACCAGACTTGGCCTTCCTGGTTAAACCATACTTCTTGATTGGATAAAAAATTAATTCAGATGAAGGCTGCGCCGATAAACTGACATGTTTACATGATTTATTTTATGCTGATTTAATGTTCAGTCACATTAAAAGCGCTCCAATTAAACAAAACTAATGCCACTTAATGGCAGCAAGGAAAAATTGAATCATGTAGACGTGGTTTACAGGACTGAAAAGTGAGCGTGAGAATGAGGAAGAAAGTTGATTTAAGTGACTTTAAACGTGTTATGGTTGCTGGTAACAGATGTGATGGTCTGTTTCAGAACCCGCTGATCTGCTGGGATTTTATGAACAACCATCTCTCGGGTCTGAACGGTCTGAAAAAGAGAAAAGCTCCAATGAGGAGCAGTCGTCACCTAAATGGAGACGATAGAAAAGCAAATGAGCGCTGGTTCTAACCAAGGTACGCAGAATACCTTCCCTTAACACACAACACGTCCGACCTTAAAGCAGATGGTCTACAGCAGCAGAAGACCCCACCATGTGCCACTCCTGTCAGCTGAGAACAGGAAACTGAAGCTACAATTCACACAGACTGTGTCCAAACAGTCACACTATTCCCTCATTTACTACATGGGGCTGCGTGATGTAGCAGACTGTATAATGTACATGTTCTGTTGGTGATGCGGACACAACCACAGAAATTAGACAATGGTCTGATGATGGTCTCTATTTTAGCTGCTACATTCAGATGGGGTCAGACTTCAGTGGAAACAAGACGGAAGCATAAACATGCCATATATATATATATATATATATATATATATATATATATATATATATATATATATATATATATATATATATATATATATATATATATAAATGAATATGATGAACTGACCACCTGTCCAGGATGTACCTGTATATATATATATATATATATATATATATATATGTATGTATATATATATATGTATGTATGTATGTATATATATATATATATATATATGTATGTATATATATATATATATATATATGTATGTATATATATATATATATATATATATATATATATATATATATATGTATGTATGTATGTATGTATGTATGTATGTATGTATGTATGTATGTATATATATATATATATATATATATATATATATATATATATATATATATGTATGTATGTATGTATGTATGTATGTATGTATGTATGTATGTATGTATGTATGTATGTATGTATGTATGTATGTATGTATGTATATATATATATATATATATATATATATATATATATATATATATATGTATGTATGTATGAGTGGGGATGCTGGAGCGTTCGTCTTCACCGATAATCAGGCAAGATGCCGGGTACAGGTACATCCTGGACAGGTGGTCAGTTCATCACAGGGCCGACACAGAGGGACAAACAACCATTCATGCTCACATTCATTTAGAAATCAAAATTTAGAGTGACTTATTAACATAGCGTGTCTTTGGACAGGAAGCCAGAGTACCCAGAAAGAAAACACACACACACACAGGGAACACATGCTAACTCCACACAGAAAGGCCCCAGTCTGAACCGTATATATAAACACAGCTTGGATTTAAAGATGAAGGTTCGTACTTTTGGTCTTTCCCTCCAGTTTATGGACGATTCATGTCAGGTCCTGCATGTATCTGATGCAACTGCGACGAAAACCTAAATGCTTTTGTGTGGAACACTACATCTTGTTGTAACGACATTCCCTCTGTTGCATTGTTCAGGTCAGAAGCTGAGATGGTGTGCCTTCTGCTCATACGAGCTCAGATGTGAGAGGCCTAAATCTGTTTCTCAGAGTACGGTTTTACTTCTTTATCACAATATAGACCCACAGTTCTGATGTAGGGGATCCAGAGGTTTGTTTCCAAGTGACTTTTAGCCCAATTAAATAAGTGTAACATGTCTCCTCTCTACCATTTGCTCTGCAGCCCTTTATTTGCACTCTGTCTCTCTTCCACAGCAGACTCTTAATTATCTGTAAATCACTTCTTTTTTTCATGGGGCACAAAGGATTCTCTTCAAATATACCCTCTCTCTCTCTCTCTCTCTCTCTCTCTCTCTCTCCTCTCTCTCTCTCTCTCTCTCTCTCTCTCTCTCTCTCTCTCTCTCTCTCTCTCTCTCTCTCTCTCTCTCTCTCTCTCTCTCTCACACACACACACACACACACACACACACACACACACACACACACACACACACACACACACACACACACACACACACACACACACACACACACACACACACACACACACACACACACACTTACTTCTATCAGCCCCAATTCATGACATGATCCTTTTTTCTGCAGTAAACATGAAAATAAGACAACCAAATGTGTTTGTAAAGGTATTTATTTACCGGAGTGTACAGACCAGTTGTATAATCATCAATTTTTTTTTTTCTTAGAAAGCATGTTTTTTTTCTCATAAGAAAGTTAGGCTGTTGAAAAGTCCAAATGCAGCAGAGCAGCCGGTTTCCTCTGTATGCGTACATGTCCATCAATCCCAATTCAAATCCAACTCAAATTGACAGCGTCTGTGTGAGGAGGTTCTGCTTGTGTACCAAAGAAAAAAAGATGGCAGAGATGACACACTTGATGCTTGATCACAGGGAGCCACCTGATGGCCGCTGAGTGAAAGAACCAACTGAAAGCAACAGCAGAGCCTCCATTTCCAGCAGTGAAGTACATTTGTTTTATGGCTTAACAAAGACAAAAACACACACAAAAACAATCTTTTTTTTTCTTCCAATTCCTGTGCGTAAAAATTAAAACATCTCACAAATACTTCTATCTATATAAACACTTAGAGGAATACACAATAGAAACCACTGATGCCCTGCAAAAAACCTCCAATCTCCAGTTGTAGCCCATAAACTGATTAAATATACTGGGAATAACCAACAAGTGATGGCATTTACATTGGAAACAACGTCATTTTCTTTTTTTTTTTTTGTGGGAAATTAAATGTCTCTGCAGCACACAGAAAACACTTTGCTTGTGTAAACACAGGCAAAAGCAGGAGTTTGGAACACACAACACAAAGATTCATTCTGTTATTCAAGTCTCCCGAAGACCAAAAGCAGATCAAACAGAACTTCCCATTACACTTTACCTTTTTATTAACCAGTACAGATGTTTCTAAGCTGCAGAGATGGTACCAAAAAAAATACATCGAACGATGACTGTCTTGTGATTTTGAGCTCAATAGAAAGAGAATAACCATTTTTATTGTCTTTACATGCATTAACCCGTATTTACTGGACTTCTCTGGAAGTCTAATTGAGGTGCAGCTCTGTCTCGTTTCTTCTTCTAACATATATGAAAATTAAATCTCAAAATGACGAATCTGTACTGTGCGGCGCCGTTTGTATTCAAAGGCCGCAGAATGAACAGTGTACATCTACATTTAAACTTAGGAGGCGACACGTGAATAAGAAATTAAAAGCGATATAAGAAACATACAAACATGATGCAAAAACAACTTCCAGACCTTTAGATGTCTTCTTTTCTTCATCTCTTTATATCTAACAAATCACCAGTAAACACATTCCCCTCCTTGCACAACAAAACCAAACAAAAGAACAGGGCAGGGGAGCAGGACGTGTTCCATACTTTAGCTCGTCTCAAGCTTCGCCATTTCCTGCACGTAGATGCCGATGCTCTCGCTGTCAAACAGCACAAAGTAAACCGTCTTGATGGTGGAAGACATGGTGGCCACAAAGTAGCTGGAGATGGCCTTAAGGATCAGCTGGGCCGCCGTCTGCTTCGGGAAGCCATTCCTGTCAAGACGGTTCGTATACATGACCAAAAATACTGACAGATGGAGGGAATTATACCGATCATCTGATTACAGTCTCCTAGGAAACCGTGGCTCCTGGAGCAAAGACATCACCCACATGATGCAAACATGATAACCCTGAGCGGTGGCAGCTGTCCACCAGCAGGTCCGACGAGCCAATAAAACCTGAATGGAATTACCTGATAAACACTCCAAACGGCTCAAGGTACTGACCCAGACTCCAGACCCTCAGAGAACACGCCTGATCTAAAGGATTAGCGGCTTTAGATCAGGTCTACAAGGCATGAAAACATGAATAACAGGACACCTTCTGGAGTCTGGTGGCTGTGTCCTGATAGTTCTGCTCTGCAGGTAACAAGATGGAAAAAAGAAAAATCTATTGCAGCGTTCAAAAACAAAAACATTAATTCAGTATGTTAGAACAGGGATCCTCAATCCAGGTCATCGAGGACCGGGACCAGTGTCCTGCAGGTTTTCCATGTGTCCCCGCTGCAACCCGTCTGATCCAAATCTATGTGTTTTTAGCAGACATGTCTAGAGGCTGGTCTGAGTCTGGTGTGTTCCAGCAGGAAGATGTGGAAAACCAGCAGGACGCTGGGTTGGTGATCTCTCTGTTAGAATGCAAAGATTTGCCCATAAAAATATCCTTCGCCAAGACTGTCGATCAATTCACGCTCACACAGACGTGATCGTCAATAAACTGGACAAACTGACCCAAAACAAGCCTGCTGTAATTCTGGGAAACTAATACGGATTAACCGCTGTTGTTTTTCTCTGTTCTTGTTCCGGTTGAGTCGTACAGAGCTCTACGTTCAAGTTCCTGCAACTTCTTAACAAGGAAGAAACAACATGTGAGGAAGCTAATCTGTTATCTGTAAATGGTGACTAGCTAAAAATGTTGCTGGTTCTTCTTAAAAAACAAACCTCTTTCAGCTCACATCTGCTCACAAAGTAAACAAAGAATAAAGTAAAATTAAGCTCACGTCTATGAACCTGCATTTTTCCACCAAACTAAAACTAAGTGGTGATTCGACGGCACAGTTGTGACCTGTCATTCAGATAAAATCAACTGCATTTCCGTCCACTGTCGTGTTTGTATGAATGTGTTTCCACCGCTTTTATTCTCCTACCTTCCACTGCCAATAGAGGGGAAGGCCACAGACTTGAGTTTCTTCTCATCTGCGAGAGCCAGGCAGTTCTTCACGGTCTTCTCCAGCAGCTCCTCACACTTGTCAGAGCCCCAGCCTGGACTGTTGCAGTGGATGATGTACTTTGCAGGCAGACCGAAACCAGAGGTCAAAACAGCTGGAAGAAGCACAGGAGATGAAGAGCAGTTACGGTAAGATGAGGCTTGCTTTCTACTTTTTGTTCTGGTCTTCCTTTTTTCTTCACTTTTTCTGTTTTTGTTTCTTTTCCTAAGCTGTCTCTTTCCCTCTGGTCCATTCAGTAGAAAAAAAACATTTATAAAATAAAGAATAAAACTTAGAAACAAAGGGAGGGCTCATATCCAAAAGGATCTTATTGGAAGAGTACATTTGTTCAGTACAACACGGCAGCCAGAGCATCATTCTGTTCATGATGCTGGACAGGACAGGTTAAGGGAAAGAAAAAGAGGAGAGAAAGTAGAGCTGAGGGAAAACAAGAGAAGAAAGACGTTTCAGATGCCAAAATCTGGAAGCTTTGCTAAATGTTATTTTTATTATATATATTTTTATTGAATTTCCCTTTGGTGATTAATAAAGTATTTTTCATTTCATGTTACAAGCAGCGCAGATATTTTAACAACCACAGAACATAAAACACACAAATGTTGACGGTGAAACATGGAAAATATTGGCTCATCTTGACTTTGATGGCAACATAAGTCTAAAATACTGGGATGGGGACGACACAAAATTGGGACAAAATAAAACTGTTGGATGTTTCAGCCACCCGGTTTAGTTGGAAACAAGTCGGAAACATTGTTGGATATTACCAGAGCACCTGAGTGAGGCAGAAAGATGAGCAAAGCCTCAGCAGTCTGAAAAAATGCTTTTAGAAACTCTGAAACCATTTTGGAATAAAGTTTCTCAATGTAAAAGACTGAAATAATTAATAGTCAGCAAAACATTCAAAGAATCTGGACGGCTCTCTGAACACAGGGGGCATGAACATTCAATTAATACTGGATCCTGAGGGTATAAATCACAAGTTCGATCACAATATGATAATAATTAAACTGATAATCACTCCGCGTGATTATCTGCTTTTACAAATGCATTTCTCTAGATGTGCCACGTCGTGGAGCCCAGGAAGCGTTTGAAAGCGGTGAAAGGCCTTAACGGACCTCAGTGGTTCACCACCTCTGCTCATACACCATCCTCCACAACTCATCTCATCAATAACACATCTGATTTAAATTAAAATCAACCTCGTTCTCTCTGGTGGAGCAGCTGACATACTGTTGGAGTGTCTAAAGAGTAGCGAGACGGAGACGGTGAAATCTCCTGAGATCACCATGAATGCGTTAAAATGCCATGTTTATAGCACAGCAGTGACTGAGCGGATTCTGTCACAGGCTAAATCCGTACCTGTAGAAGGAATAGTACAAAGTACAGTTGTGCTCATATGTATTCATCCCCTTTCATTAAAGAAAAGGCTGAATTTACAACAGTCACTCAAATAACAGGAGACCTCAAAAAAGAACAATAACTAAAAATTTGCAAAAGTATAATTTTGTAATTTAAGACACTGTTTTTTCATTTAAATGAGTTGAAGAAAGAAAAAACAAACAAACAAACAAACAAATTGGACCTGGATAAATTAGAGCACTTTTCTGTTGAACAGTGGGACAAAATACCTGTCAACAGGTGCAGAAGTCTGACTGAGAGGAACAGAAAACACCTGACTGGAGCGGAAACATTAAAGGATTGTTCAACTAAATATTAGTTTATGACTGATGTAATATGTAATAAATTATCTTATTTGTTTGCTTTTTAAAATAAATATTTTTATTGAACCAGAATTAGAAAATAATGTGATGATTTTCATAAAATCTTTATTCATTATTACTTTAGTCAATTTCAGCTTATTTTACCGGCAGCTGTTTTTTTTTCCTTCTTTAATGAAAGGGTTTGAATAAATATGAGCACAACTGTATGAGAAGAATAACAATACAAACTCCCTGGTAGATAACCTGGACGAAAACGCAAATGCAGATCCTCTCCATTACAGCACCATGTCCACAGTAACTCCATCTGTTGTTTTACATTTTCTGTTCACTTTGATGGAGTTATAAAAGCATTGTAGAGACAAACATATGATACTGCTCTCTCTGAATGCCGTCTGTGTCATTGTTCGCTCCTAAAACTCGCCTATATGACATGCAGGTTTCCCACTTCCACTCATGGCAAAGAGCAACTAAAACTTGAAAATAGTTTTATTCCTGAGCTCAGCTAGATCCTGATGCAAACGTGCTGCCAAAGTCAAGCTAAACAGCGTGTTCAGTGGTCAAAGGAATTAGAATATCGAGTTGGAAATGGTGGACGCCACATCCTCTGGAACAAAGACCTGAGGCATCTTCAGACCGATTTCATTTGTCCCATCATGTAGTTCAGATAAAACCGGCCTCACTTGTTAGAAGTCGCAACCATAAAGTTAAACTGGAGGCCAGAAGTCTTAGATGAGCGTTCATCTTTGTGGAAAATATCTACAGCAAGTCTCCCAAAGTGTTCGCCTGCGAGACCGGATCAGAATCCTTTCTCCAAACAGCTGCAGACTAAACGAGGAAGAACAAGGAAGACGAGGCTTTTTCTGGAGCTTAACATTCAGTTAAATCTTCCAGCAACCCAGCAGCTGTAGAAAGTGGAAGTCAGCCAAAGCCTCCTCTCTGTGGTGTGAGAAAGCATCCGATCGGAGTTATTAGCCCACAGTGATCGTGTGAGTGGACGGCAGTCAGAGCTGAGGACGAGCGGATTTCCAGATGGAGACGCTTCACACAACAGAGCCGGAGCCGCTGCATGGGCGGTCGGAGGATGATGATGATGGAGTTTATGACTGGCTCGAAAGTCTGATGTGCTTTTTGGTTTGAGTGGGTCCAACGGTGTGTGTGGTGTTTGTTTACTGCCAACCAGCTGTCAATCACACAATGTGGACAGAACAGCGGTCCAGTGACATTTACATGGATTTTCTGCTGTTTTATGTCAGTTTCATCTGCTCATATTCATGGCTCACTTCTTTTTTTTTTTTACCCTCAATGTTAAATATAAAGCAAAAATATTTCTGTTCAGACAAAACGGAATCATTTATGAAAAAACACAACAAAGTGTTTTTGTAAGAAGACAAGAGAGTTATTCCATCCAAGATGCCGATTTATTTTTCACATCTGGTTAAAATTCAAATTAAATAGTTTAATTTAAGAAAGAAAAAGGAATTTCCTAAAAACAGATAGCGACTGCTGTAATAAACATAACTTAAATAAAGTGCAATAAGCATTTCACCTGTATGTAGACAGATAACATTAGATTACATGCAAATATAATTCAAACTAAACACGTGTTTTATTTATTTTTCTTTTCAATTATTTACTCAAGTAATCCTTAAACATAATATGCACGTGGAACATTTTAGGATTTATCTAATCTTGAATCTCCATCAAACGTATTAAGTATATTTCATCTGCGCCTTGGAGCATCCCGTTTTCTCCACAGTCTTTAGGATGTTGCTGTAACATCACCACAGCTGTCCTGTGCCTAAATCAATTCTTTTGGCATAATAACAGGTATTAATAAAAAGACACCTGATGACATTAGTTCAGGCTATGAGGACCGCAGAAATGTCCACAAACCCCCTGAGATGACTGGCACAGGTCTGAGGAAGAATACTGAAAGCACAATAACCACTAACAGAGCCGCCTTCTGGCTGCCAGGCAGTGTGCTCATGGATAAAGGGCCTCAGGCACAGAGGTAACCAGCAAGCTAATGGTCACTTTAAAATGAGATCCAGAACTGGAGATGGGAGAAGCTTATAGCAGAACACCCATCAGAGGAGGAATCGTGGCTTTTTGGGAGATTAGTCTGACAGACGTCTTTGCCCAGTAAGGAGGTCCATGACAGCCTACTGGGAGCTTGCCAAAAACCACTTGACTTAAATCCCTGCATAGATCAAATAAAGTCTGAACTATTTGGCCATAATTTTCTGCATGATGTATAGGGGGGGGGGGGGGGGGGACCAGACTCAGAGTAACACCTTCCTACCACCATCCCTTCAAACACGCCACAATGAGAATGTTTTAGTTTATTAGTTTACTAGTCAGGGACCATATGTAAAAACTTTATTAGAAGATGAACCTGATTTAGCCTGAGCTAGTTTCCATCTACAGTTCCTGATGATAAACAAATCTATCCCAAATTGAAGCTTTTTCTGATATGGTTTCAGATCTCAGACAGCTTGATTTCAGAAAGGAAACATCTGAGATACAACACTAAGAAAAAACAATGCTGTCATTTGGAAATCTGGAGACAGACAGACCAGAACCTGGATCTGAACTCAGCAGAACATCTCTGGAAAAAACAGGAAAACAGCCGAGAGCTGAGTTTCCCCATCTAACTGTAGTGGAGCTGAAATAAGATGGTTTCCAGTTCTGCCCAATGTGCTTAAACTAAGTACTACACGAGAGGTGTGAATTCATGCATAAGAGGGAAATATTGATCAAATGAACAAAACAAACTCTTAACTAGTTTTTGCTTTGCCATTTTGAAGAAAACTGTGTTGGAAAAAAGGTAAAATGTGATCAACAGGTGATCAATTTAACACACTCTGCAAAACTCAAGATGATTGTTCTGAGACTTCTGCACCGACCCAGACCTCCTGTACCCCTAACAGGCTCAGCCGGCTGGATGTTCAGTCACCTGGTAACAGATTTATGAGCCCAACATGGAGACTAGGATTGGGAGGCTGAACTTATTTAGCTGAAGATGGTGAATGAATTAAAAAGTAAGTGCTAGAGATGGATAATGGCACAGAAACATTAGTACAAAGAGGGAATAGAAATAAATCAAAGATAAAATAAAGCATATGTGTCAGTCAACCCGACAATCTGAACACTGGCCCCTCATTTTAGAAGAAAGTTGCCAAAAACAAGTAGAAACTGCCAAACTAAATGTTTTTGAGTTTTATGGAAAAAAATATATATATTCCTCGATTTAATACATGTATAAGCTAATGACCGAAGCAGCGTTTTGAGATATTTTACCCTAATAAGAAGTAAAACTTAGTTTAGTTTGTGTGAGAAGAAAATATTGACAGCGTGTGCCAGCATCACTGTTAGAGGAGCTGCGTGTGGATCAGTATTTAACTCCTTCAACTGAGACTGGAATATAGAAAGTCACTGCTGCCCAGGGTGTGAAAGCAAGTGTAAATAACAATGGAAGAAAAAACAAACAACAGAAGAGAAAATGGGCGGATGACAGAAAAGGAGAAGGATAAAGCCTAATGCAGAAAACTAATCTTTAAGTTCAGAGTTAAAGTCTGTGTCAGACAGACAAATATATTTGCTAGAAATTGTAAAATTCACCACTTGAAGCCTTTTTAAGGTGCTTTCACTGAGCATGTAGGCGATGTGGTCTGCTTCCAGACAGGAAGCATTTATGTTGATGTAACTGTGAATGTATGTTAATCAGAAGTCATTACAAAGTCAAGCATGCTATCCAAGAGTTCTGTGAACTCTGTAGTAAAAATAATTCAACTAGGGCACGGCACTGACCACATTTCTAGATCTAGATCGATAGATATATATGTATATTTGAGGTGGGGAATCAAATCGGAAAAAAAATCTGATATCAGGATTTATTGCATCACAATTTTAAAATCAATATTTTAGTTAAAAAACATCTATTTTTTATTCCAAATAAATAAAAATGATCTATTATAAAATCTATTATATCACACTACATGATAAAGACGCTTGTTCTGTGATCTGACAACCCATAATTCACGACAGTGAATGTTTGTCTCATATCTGTCTGTCAGGTAGCCTGATCCTGGGATTATATGTGATTGATGCGACAATGTGGAAACATGACGTGACTCAATTTCATGGCAGCCTAATAATAAGATCATGTTGTTTAGTCTTTATAATAAAAGTAAAAAACCTGCTCTGGAGGAAAAGAGACTTTAGATTAGTTCTGTTGTAATCTGGTGCAATGAAATATTTGAATCTAAAAAGCGGGGTAGGCGGTTTCAACATTTAATGTGTTTATACTCCTTATAATTAAGTATGAGGTCCCAGTTATTTATGAAATGGAAATTTTTATTTTGGAAACAAGTGTGTAAAAACAGACTCAAGAAAAAAAAAAAAAAAAGGTAGCAACCATCAGGATTGAACCTCTGCTGCTTCGCAAAGCAAACAAATTCCCAAGCGGCACTGATGCAAAGTATCTGAGCCACAGCAGTTTTCCAGCAATCCTACAGCCAGGCACAAACCTGTGCTTGGGATTTAATCGTTTAGATTTCTAGAAAACGACACAAAGATTCACTTAAAAATAAAGATTCCTGAAATACAAGATCGAATTTTGAAGTTTTGGATGTTACATGTTGGTGTTACACGTTGAATAAATAAAGTTAAGTTTGACCGAAATAATAAATCACCAGACCTTGTCGGGAAGAAACAATAAGTAAAATGGAAGAAAGTCGCTCTGCTATTCATAAACCTCGACTTTGTGGACTTACCGCCAGCCACCTCCAAAGGGCCGTTTTTCTTCTTCAGCTCTTGCAGAGCTTCAGCGAACTCCTTTCCTCCCTTTTTTTCCAGAGCAGAGCCTGCAAGAGGACAGCAGATGGTGGTGAATCCATCCTCACTCAGTCAGTCAGTCAGTCAGTCAGACAGACGGACAGACAGAAAGCAGAAAGGAAGCAGCTGCTTGGTGGTCATGCAAACAAGCGAGCAGGGAGACATGGAGATGTTTGGACACAGAAAATGCTGTCAATCATTTCACACGGCCTCTCGCTGAATCTCTGAGCGCTCTCATTACGCTTACCAAGGTCCTGCCATCGTATTAATGAGACTTACTTAAAAGTCACACAAATAAAGTGCCAAAATCCTAATGAGCCATTTTCCAAATGACTCATCCTGAGTCAGTAACGTAGTTTACTGAAAGCTCCGTCCTTAATTACTTCCCTCTGTTCTCCCATACTGACTGACATGCAGGGGAGGGAGGCTACTCCTTCTAGGAGCTACAAACAACTATGCAAAAGACTTTTTAAAGTTGTATTTAGTCCAGGTTGTGCAAACTGAACTGGGGGACAAGAGCAGGATGCATCTAGATGTGACTAGACCAGTGTTTTTCAACCTTTTTTGAGCCAAGGTTTTTTTTCCATTGAAAAAAAATTACAAGGCACACCACAAACAATTTTCTAAAGCTTATATTATTCATTTAAAATCCATCTATTCAAAGTGTCTTGAAATAGATTAGATAAACAAGTAAAAGGAATTTTTATTATCTTTCACCTGGGCTGGTGCCTGTTGAATGAACACAGAGCTGCTTTTCAGACCAATCAGGTGAAATTGGGTCATTTCTCAGGGCACACCTGATGATCTCCACGGCTCACTGGTGTGCCACAGCACAGTGGTTGAAAAACACTGGACTAGACCACATGGAAAGCAAATTCAAATAATTTCCTTTTTCTTAATTTGATCAGGAAAAGTCATTTCACATCAATTGCTCCATTTCAGATTTCCTCAGAGTTTTAGAGAGGAGCCATAAAGGAAACCAGAGAGGACTGAAGCCATGTAACGTCACCAGAAGCAGAGAAATTAATGCTCTGACTGCTATATAATTAAAAACAGGCAGAGGAGACAAACAGCAGGGTTAGTGTCCGCACCACTGAAAGGAAATAAGCCAAAACAGCTCTTTAGATAATAATAAAAAGAAAAAAAAGAGTTCATTCAAGCAAGCAAATAAAGCCAGTAGTCTTTGTAGTTTGACAGCTTATTTATATCATCATGAGAGGAGCTTTCATCTACAGTTACACAAAATAAAATCAGCTGACTCTCTTCCTTTCTACACAGCTGAACTGACAGCGTGGTCCAGAGGTCACAGGTCACAGGAAATGATCCACGTCTCAGATTGCCCATGTTACAGTCATATGAAACAAACCAACAACAAGCAGCAGCAGCAGCAGCAGCAGTCGCACAACGCTTACACAAGCAAAGCACATTCTGCTGTTGTGTACTAGACCGCTCTGTCTGTCTGGATGGAATTTCTCTACATTACTAATTCAGCACTGATGGCAACATACACACACCAGCGTATTCAGCTGGGATAGCTGCACAGGTGAAGAGCAGAGCACAACAGCAACATAAAACAACTTCATCTCATTTCGCAGGCCTTTAGGCTGTGCCTGCCTGAAAATAAGCTGGCAAAGGCTCCAAACTGAGAAAACTGTGTTTGTTATTGATAAAGGGTGGGGGTACTACTCAGTACAACAGTTCCTACAACTATACAACTCAAAGAGCTGAGGTGAGACATGGCAACGCAACAGAAAATGCCTCAAAGGCTAGAAATGAATTTGTTAATGTATTAACTCTGCTTCCTTATTTACTCCATATAAATGTTTGGGTTTTTTTTAATGTAGCAGCTGCTCCTTACAGCACTTAACTCGTTATAGGGAGAAGAGTCATATCTGTACACGGCACGCCTCTGCCTTTTGCAATGCAACACACAAACTGTGATCACAAAACACTTAACTGTACACTTTTGAACACTGTTGAAAACTGTAATTTCCAGGTATTTTAAATGCCTGATAGAGGGCTACACATGACTCATAAATAAATTTAGTTCTTCATTACTTACAAACATCTAAAAATAATTCCTCTATATGTCGGACCTGCCTTTGTTTGTAAACATTCTTTGCAAGGAGACCCATTTGTGTGCTTATATCTGCAATAGCAGCAGTTAAAATATTCTTAGCGATAACATTAATAATGGTCAAACGTAAAGCTTATTCAGCAACATCAACTGGATGCATTTAGGTTCTGTGGGAAAGTGCAGTGTTTGTTTTGCTGTACTGTAACTGCCTGGCCTTGTTCCCTCAGCTTAGAATCCATCTCATTTACAGAGAATTATAGGGAAAAACATCATTAAAGGCATGCTGCTCTCTGCGTAATTTAAATCCAAAGAGGCATGCTGCATAAGTTACCATGGTGATCTTGACAGTTTAAAAGGATGGTACTTTTGACAAAAAGTATGAAGTCAAATTCCAAAAACATATAGTTTTGCTGCATAGCATACCTTGTGTAATGCTTATTACGTGTGATAACTTTGTACATATATTCAAATTTTTACAAAACAATCATACAATCATGTGTAAACGGGCAATAAGGTGGGTGACTGTCTTATATACAAACCGATGTATGCTGAAAAAAGTCTCCTTACAGCGCTGGCTAACAGCAACTGCTTAGAGCCTCTGCAAGCTATAATGTACAGTATGACATTAAAGGGGTCCTATTATGGTATTTGGAGTTTTCTGAGCTTTCTACAGTGTTACAGTGTTGAATCCTCATCAGACATGTGAACGGCACTGTTTTTTTTAATCACCTAAACGCATGTTTGAGTTTGAGTTTGAGTTCCAGCACTCTCTCCGTTCGGTTTCCATGGCGACGAAAAACGCGTCATTTTAGAGAGTTTTTTCTACTTGGAAATCCTTGTGACGTCCCGGGGGATAAGGTTCGGTGATTGGTTACCTTCTACTGGTTAACAAGGGCATGTACAAATACATCAGGCTGGTGGAAAACGTCGGATAAAGTTATTTCCAACGATGGCTGGTGAGTTTACCAAAGAGAGACATCCTGCTGCATTCGTTGCTGTGGGTTGCTGTTTTCCACTTCGTTTTCAGGCTCTGATTCAGGTTCCAACATGTAGGGCTGTATGCTATGTGTTGACGTTGTATTTTTTTTTTTTTTTTTTTTTTTATTGAGTTCATTTTAACCTAATCCTTCTGTTTATGAGATGTTACAATGACAGCGAAAGCAGGTGAGGTGCGCACTCCCGATGTAGCGCGGTGGCGGGGCTTAATGTGGAAGAGTCTCAATCCACTCGTTTTGCCCACAGGCTGATCTGACAGCCTACGGAGAGGGTCGGTCTGAAGTAAATAAAGTGATTTGAGGCAATAACTCGATCAATCCCAGCCCTTCTGGTCTCAGAAATAAAAATAAATTAGCTTGAAATGCACATAATAGTTCCACTTTAAGAAAAGTGTGTTTTCATGACTACTAGAACCAACAAAGAAGCATAAATTTATTTTCTTTAGTTGAGCAGATTAAATAGGGAGAAATTTTAATTTTAGGTTTTATTATCCGGTTATGTTATGATGGCAATCTTGAACACTGATGCTGTAAAAGCAGCAGGTTTGTTATGTGCGCAGATCATGCTAAAATAGTCCCTTTTAGAGTGCATTGTACTCCTTTCTATAAAGCCCTTTTGTGGTTTCTGTTACAGCAAAGCCAAAAGCAAAAAGCCTCAGGTTGCATTTCATGAAGCATTCAGAACATTGCTTTCACTTCCAAGCTGTAAAAAGTGCACGTTTGTGTCAAATAATGGTCCTACGTTTCATGCTGTGTTGGGAAACTTCATGTTTAACATATCTGTGTTTATAACCAACACTAAGTAACTTTAAATGTTCTTCCTGCTTTAAGAAGCATAAAAACAAGTGGTCACTATAATCATACTAATAAAATGCAACTTTTTATTACTGACACATACCAATGTGTCTGAAACAAAGATAAATATCCAAACAGCTCCCAGAAAACATTCAGCAGCGTTTGGCTACCAATTTACGTTGCCAAAGTTCTCCTCAGGCTCATTGCATGGATCATAAAACAGCTCCTGCGTGTAAATGTGAAGCCTCTGCAAGTTTATTTTCACCTGCAGCACAGTTCTGTATGCCAACATTCAACCAAAATACGTTGAACATTAACAGCAAGAACGATAGATCAAGGTCCGTTAGCATTAAGGCTGGGACATGAGCGTCCTACAACAGCAAATAAGTAAATGAGAGAAAAAAAATACTGTGCTGCTGCTGATGTTTGTCCACAGACTGCAGCACTGACCATCTGGACATGCAGAAGGAGAGCAGACAGGCAGCTGTGGGCTCTGCGGTGTCAGTGGTTCCTTTACCTACTTCACCACCTGTATAGAGGGAGGAGTTGGTTGGGTGAACGACAGCGTCGCTCTCCACGATGGATATGTCGGCTTGGACAACTTGCAACTACAGACGACAACAATAACAAAACAACAGGCAACAAAATGGTGGTAAAAAACACAGTGAGTGATCAGGTGCAATATAATGCAACGAGGAGAGAAAAAAAGACAGAGACAGAGAGGTGAGTGCACTCCTTATTGGCTGAAGACATCACAGGAAACAAGGAGGCAACTGAGGAAACAGAGGATCATGTTACAACATGGAACTGGGAAGCAGGACCACACAGATGGCTGGAATCACCTCAGACACATAATAACTCTAAAAGACCATTTCACATTCCACTTACATAAATACAAGAGTCCGCCTTGCAATTATTAGATGTATTTGTCGATTTAAAAAGCAGAAAATAAGAAACCAGTTTCCAGTCCAGCTGTGTCGTTCTGATTCCCACCTTTAATGGTCACACTCCAGTTGAGCCGCCTCTCAACCAGGCCGCACGCTGCTACTAAGATTAAAGCCTGGATAATCTGGTGCTCTATTTCAGCACAAGTTGCAGGAAATTCCACACTTTAAAGCTTTACAAATCTGCAGCAGCCGATTGAAAGGATGACAACCCGGAATGAGCCTTAACGTGTTTACACAATGGAAAGGGCGAACAGAGTGACGCCTCTGAGGAGCTTTGATAAAATCTTTGAACGTCTTGGCAGCAAGTCTTTTCTTCTTTTAATACCTTTTCATCTTTTTGTCATTGCCTATTTGTGTCTTTTCTGCTCTTTTTTTTTTTTTTTTTTTTTAATCAAAGGTATGAATTACTTCTTTAAAGTGTTTTCTTTGTCAATTCACACTGGAAGCAGTTTAATACCTTAACAGATTTCATCCATATAACTCTTTATTATAAGAAACCAAATAAAGTTTTGTTTTTGTATTCTAAACATTTTTTGCTTTGTTTTTTTTCGATTTTATTAGTTAAAAGTCAATAAGAGCAACAAATTGGGAATAGCTTTGAGCTTTACTGATCATTAGGTGACTTGATTAGGATTTATTTATAATGAATGCAGTTTTTCTAATAGAGACCTTTGACTGTTTCATTTATTTTTCCAAAGAGCATCATTTTTCCTCTCATTTGCTTCAAAACGAGTTTTTGGTTCAGTGTTACCCAAGGATGAAGGTGAAGATGGCCTTGTTGTAGCATCCTCATTACAACAAATATATCTTTTTATGCAAAAATCAAACTCTTTTATATTAGGATGCATTTTGTAATTTGAAAAGAAAAAACAAACATTAAACCCAAGTAAAGACTAATCAGAACTAATCAGGGATGAATAATCCTGAGAGTTTCTCATGCTAGGAATCTGAAGCTTATACATACTCCAACTTAACCACCATCTCCTCCTGTGGGAGTCATGTGACCTAAACGGTGTAGGAATGAGGCCGGCTGTCCACAGTGTGAATGAACAGATCTGAAAAAAATGCTGCTCTACTGCTGAACACTCAAGGATTTTAGATCTCAAAGCCCATAGTGACCAGATATCGAGGATGGGGATGGAGGGGGGCTGGGGAGCTCACCTAGATCATCTTTAAGTTCAAGTTCAGCATTGGTGGGGTTGATGACCCCCTCCACGTCAAAGCCAGCCAAGTTACTGACCTCGCTGTGGATAAGATTGAGCTGTGAAGGAGGAGGAAGGGGATGGGGAAGGCATGCCAAGAAGGTGGTGGAGCAAGGAGGAAAAGGTGAGGAAGCAAAGCCATTAAAACCAGATTCAGTTTGCAGATCAGAGGGATACCTGGAACTTTTGGATCTATAACCAAACTGGAAGCAGATGGATTTTTACCCACATGTTGAGATGTTTAGTGTTTAGAGATGCACACTTGTGAGGAAAGACCATGATGTAAACACTGGACGTGAGATGGAAAAACACTCACACACACACATATTAGATAACACTGCCATAGTGTGAAAAGCTGAGCAACACAGGATCCTTTTGGAAGGCAGAAAGAAACCAGTGTCAATAAAACTTATTGCTAAAATTAAGTCATTTTAAGTGAAATTACAGTGTGATCAAAATCACCAACGCTAAAGCCAAGCAAGCTCATGTTCAGGATTTTGTATTTAGAGTACAACTTGGCAAATGGTAGCAAAATATCAAGGTATCCCTCTGAAATCTAATAATTAACCCTGTTAGCACTTGACTATATTTTTACTAAGGAGCTTTTAAATGCAGTGTCTGATCATTAAGGAGCCGATCATCCGAAAGAGAAGCAGAGATGACAGAAAAGAGTGTGAGGGCGACGCTGAAGACAAGAACAAAATGCTGGAAGAAAGACAGAATATTTCAGGAGATAAAACACGGTGAGCTTTTCTGTTCATGGGTTAATCATTTTCATCAGTGGGAGGTTAGCTGCTGTCGTCTGAGGAGTTATTACCCAACTATTCCAGTAGCTGCTGTAAAACTGGTCAGCTACACCTTTCAGCACCGAGCTATTTTCCTGACATGTGTACAGCGTTGCTGTTACTAAGTCCAGACGAAGCCTGTACAGTCCGCAGTTGCATTACAAAACTACACTTTGTATAAATCTTCATTAATTTACCATTTTTTGTTTCTCCAAATGATACTGTACTCATTATCAAAGCTGGTTTATTCTTCGCCGCAGCTGATGCTTAAAAAAAACATGTAAAGTCGGAGAAGAAGGCAGTTAAAGCACACAGTCTCAATCCTAATTTACTGCCAACTAAATATAGCTAAACCATATTTACTGGGTTGGAGTCATAAAACACTAATAATTCACCAATTTGTAAACATAATTTTCTGCTCAAAACTAATTTATGTCAGAACTAAACAACAAAAGCTTTAATTAAATCTGTCAAGGCAGGAAGTTGTTGACTGTAGGTTTGGGTAATATGTCAAATATCCTCGATGTATCCCGAGGTGTTCTGCATGTTATATATAAACACACAGCAGCCTATACTACATGTCTTCAGAAAACTGTCCTGTTGCCATTTTAGGAGAAACGGAAAAGAAGACATCTAGCTCAAAAAGTTCTGCACGGCTTTTGATGACATTTTTAGAAAATATCAGAAACGGAAAAAGGAGCAAGTGGTTAGATTTTGGTATTGATCCAGATCAGGATTTTTTTTGTTAAAGTCTTCACTTATAGAGCTTCTAACCCAAAGATAATGCCCACAATTACTGGCAAAAAACAAACATTACTACAGCTCTGCGCTCTCTGAGAGCTTCTAGTGTAGACGTTATGTTATACAACTTAACTTCTCGTACGTGTTCTTGTGTAAATAATGATAAAAATTAACATTTACACAGTGCTTTTGAGGAAATTTCTAAATATCAAGATATATATTGTGTGTTGCAATAAAAATATGGCGACATCAGTTAAAGGCAATATCACCCAACCCTACCTGACAGAAATATTTTATGATTTAAGCTCCAAAAGAACATCTATTAAAGCCTAAATATAAACAAATGAAGAAGTCATCTTTAGTTATAATTACATATGTTTATATATTTAACCCTTTTATGCATAGGAGCCCTATAGTGGACACCTATTTACAAGGAGGTATTTTTGTAAATAAATCACTCCAGCGGATGTTAGTTAGTCATTCAATAATTTTCCACTCACTGGAGAATAAATAAATATATGATATAATTGAACATAATGTAATTATGAAAGTTTGCCTTTGTGATAAATAGGGAAAGAAAATGATACAGCTATATTTTATAGAAGATTTACATAATATAATTAAGATTCTATATTTTATAAATATTTTATAGAATACATGAAAATAAATCATAAATCATGATGAATTCTAAACGTCACTAATAAAAAAAAAAAAGTATCATTGCATATGTCTGTAGAGGTAAAAATACTGTATTTAAGACAAATGTTGCATTGTTTTTATTAATTCATACATGAAAGGGATATAAATATAAACGGGAAGTTTCACTTCTTGCACCATTTTCCAGTAATTAACTCCGTTTCACACAGCTATTATAATTACTACTAACTTTTTAATCCATCTCATACTCATGCAAAAAGATACTTTGATAGACTGAGTTGAGACATGATCAATTTACTGCTTTTCAGCTCAATAAAACAATAAAAAGATGTTTTTATGCTTAGTTGGGCAGAAACAGGAGGGGCTTAGAATTTCTATCGCCCCGTGGAAGGAGTCTGGAAATGATGACGGACTGAATAAGATTGATTTTATCTTTTAGATTTAGCTCAGTGATGAAGGGTTCGTGTAGATTAAAGCACTTAGACATAATTCAGCTCTAACCCCCTTTAACTGCTGAAGCTGAACAAAAATATCTTTTTCTGATCAGTTTGAGGAGCAAAAGAAGAAACTGCTCACACACAGAAAGGAAGTTTTAGATGACTCAAAATGAACAAACCTGTTTTTTTTAAGTGGGGAAATATCAAGCAAGACTTCAAAGTCCTGGATTCATTTATGTTGTAGTTCATGTGTTGCCGATTTGTAGAATCCGTACAGATCTTTCCTCAGGTTCAATCCCAATCAATAATGGTTTGATAACCGGCTCAGACCTGTAGGGGATCATTAGATCTGCTAGCTGACAGAAAACTGACCTTCTGGCCCAGGAAGAGGCTCTTGGTGGAGAGCACGGTGAAGCTGTCAGCTGGAGATCCCTCTGTGGTGCTGTCTGCTGATGCTGCCTTGCTCACATCACCCTGTCTCTGTCCAAAACACACAACACACGCTGGCATGTGACACCATTTCTAACCGTAACAATGTTCATCTAGGTGTCCTCCTGTGGGGAGACTGGGCTTCCGCTCCAGTGTTAATTATATCTCCCTTCCTGGTTCATCCCTGTAAACAACACCTCAAACAGACATAAGGCAAACATCAGCTGTGTGTCAAACCAGCCGGTGATACAAGGCGCATTCATGGATATTCATCACTGCAAAACGTACGTGCTCATGTTATAGTTTCTGCTGTGCTCCAGAAGACATTAAAAAGGTACGCATGAAGACAACCAATCAGACACACACACACACAAATAAACACAATCAATGCTGGTTATTCTTTTGTCCACAATAAACCCTCTGATGGTAATCATACCTGTAACACTGCAGTCAAACTGTGTGAAGCCACAGTCATACAGAAATGTCATGTCTCTTAGTAACTAACAATCACAATATATAAAATGAATTGATTATTTTAAATATGGCAAATATCTAAACATGAGAAGATATTTCAGCTCTTGTCTAGCTGTGCAACGGACTGCCAGCTGGCTTCTGTCTGTCAGGCAGGCTTACCCAACCAATTATTGCAAGGCCTTTTTATCATTTATTTATGTAAAGGGATAATGCCCAACGAGGTGTCCATTACCAGAAATTAATGAACAACACGAAGGCGTGAACCGTCCGACGCGAAGCGGCGTCCATTATCACTTTTTAACGGACACCCTGCAACCAATCAGAATCAAGTTTTCACCCACATTATGGTATAATTTAATTTAACTTCATGTTTTTATTCATTAAATTTATTAGGAGTTTCCCAGGGCTGCCTGTTTTAAGCTTTTACTCATGGTGACATGCTAACAGTTTTAAGTTTTGTTCTGGTTCCCCACACTGCTTGTTTAAACATAAAGGAATTTTCATCCAATTGCAGAAAAAAGACCTGTGTGTGTGTGTGTGTGTGTGTGTGTGTGTGTGTGTGTGTGTGTGTGTGTGTGTGTGTGTGTGTGTGTGTGTGTGTGTGTGTGTGTGTGTGTGTGTGTGTGTGTGTGTAAAAGTTTATTTTAATTTGATCATGGCATGCTTATGAACAGATTAACAAGCCGAGCTGTCAGCTAAATCCTCCTGGTGAGCTTACAAAGCTAAAGATTTGAATGACGGGAGCTGAGTAATGACCTCCTGCATTTAACTAAACAAATTACGTGGGGATGTCTCAGGTCAGCTCAACGTTCAAAACATTACTTACCCAAAAATAGGAAGTTTGAAAACACACAATGACCATGTTTCTTGACAGGAATATCTAAAAGCCAGGATTAATCAGGCTCAAACTGTGAAAGAGTGCCTCAATTTTATACCTGCCTTCCTGAGAGTCTTAACCTTTACCCCATCATAAATAACAGATACTGTCAAAACATGACAGCAACCCTGCATGGAGATCAATGTTGCGACCTTACATGTGTTTATTGAAACAATATTGTTGCAAATGAGTCATGAGATCAAAGATAAAGGCTGTTTGATAAACTATTAGTGTGTATGACCCTGTTTAATTTCCCCATGTATTCAGTGTTGGTGGCAGAAATCAGAGTTTAGAGACGTGTTCACACAGAGACATACCTTAGCCTTCCTTCCTGCCTTTTTCCCCCTCAGTTTCTTAGCTGCTGCTTTCTTCACCGTCTTTGGTTTCTTCTCAGGGGCAGGCGAGACCGGCGTCTCCAGTTTGCCCTTAGCTCCTCTCTTCTTGGCCAGCAGCTCCGGGTGGATGTTGGGCAGGACTCCACCTGCTGCAATGGTCACACCTTTGAGCAACTGACAGGAAGATAAAAAGCAAGATTAGAGTATTTTTCTCTCAATTCATGAACTTTGTTTATGCGTATTGAGAATTATGTGTGCAGCCACTGACCTGGTTTAACTCTTCATCATTAGCAATGGCCAGTAGGATGTGTCTTGGTGTTACGCGACCCTTTTTATTGTCTCTGGCTGCATTACCTGCCAACTCCAGGATTTCAGCTACGTAAATATTAAACATAATAAAAAATAAAGGGATTTATTAGTATAGAACACAAATACTTAAAGGGATCAGTTTGTATCTGTAAACAAGCTCTCAAACAGACTTCAGGCCAAGCATATAGCAGGAAAGTAAGCGATCTCTGAACTGTAAAATCTTTAAATAAACTCCTTTCTTCTGCCATTCCACAGGATTTATCCAATTGTGTGAATTATTCACTGAACTATTGTAAAAAAAAAGGATGATCTGGGCTGAGTAAAAGTACAACAAAATAAGTTCAAGACATTCAAGACCATCGTACATGTAAGTAAAACCAAATTTGCTGAAAAACAAAAAAAGACGTCTTCACATGACCTGACGGATGATTTTGTCAGATGATGCTTGATGGTTAGAAAACAAAATCAGGATTAATTCAAGAAAAACTTCAGTCTGGAAATTCTAATATACACCCATGAGTTCACAAAGTTTTACTGAGCTGCTTTTTAGGAACGATTTCCCACACTTTCAGTCTCACTACACAATACACAGAGAAATGTGTTAATGAGAGCAGCTTCACTGGGAATTCAGCTTTTCGAAGCCTTAAAACAGCGCAATAATCACCAGTGCCTCTCAGCATTATCACTTATAACATCAAAACCTTCTCAGGGATGTTACTGTGCAACTGTGGGGTAAATTGTGATCAATGGCTTTCTCTTTATGCAACCTACAAAAGTTTTCTTGGCATTCATATCCCATCCAGAACGTTTACAATCCAGCCACAAAATGTAATGTTCATTGTCAGACTCAACATGGTAAATCCTCAATGATTGATCCATGAAAACACCATTATTTATCACATATCATTGTGTCTTTTCTTTTGTTCTTGTTTGGGTTAGCGTTCCTGATGGTGTATCCATTTTTATATATTTAGTTTACATCATTTTAAACATTACAATCTGACCACTGAAGCTGTCCTGAAAATGATTATGTAAATGATCTGTATGTTAACTGTGCTTAAAAAAGGTTGAGGATCTGCTTTTATTTTCACAATAAAGTACAAACAAACAAAAAAAAAAAATTTTGTTTGTTTGTACAAACAAACAAAATGTACCAAAAATTGCCAATAAAAAAAAAAATAAAAAAAAAGCTTAGCGTATATGTATAATCTTCTTCTACTGCTTTTGCTTTGAAGATGCAAGCTATTTAGGTCTGGTTGAGCGTTCACATGCAGGACTGGTTTAACCAGCGTTTTCTGCAGCTGTTAGTCCTGTTTGGAGTCTTTCCATTTGGTCTGCTTTTGGTCAGACTAACATGTTTCTTATAATACATACTACACATAACAGAGTGAACTATTTGTCCACGCTGTACCACACAGGGTGGTGGACCCCTCCCCCAGCTTTACCTTTGGTATGCTCTTTTTATTTATCTGCTTAAATTAACATTTATTAAAACCAACAGCTGACATTTTGTGTTTGTAAAATTCCAGTTAAATTGTGTGATATGCAAAACACCTCTACCTATAGATATATTTTTGGCTTGTATATATAAACCAAACTAATAATTAAAAAAGGAAATAAAAAAGGCATGATTTTCAGCTTTTTCATGCCTAAAAATGTCCAAACTGTCCAAGGGACAAGAAACTGTTCCCAGTATACAAATATAGCTATCCTGCACGTAAATCTCAACCTCACCAGTCAGGTACTCAAGGACAGCCGCCAGGTAGACTGGTGCTCCCACGCCGATGCGATATTTGGGCAATCCCCTCTTGATGTAACGCAGCATGCGCCCCACGGGGAAGATGACCCCGGCCTTGGTGGACCGGGACGTCTTGGTTGATTTCTTCTTTCCTCCTCGGCTGGACATGGTGCTGAGACTGCTACCACCGTCAGGCTCTGCAGGAAAAGTATCAGCCACAGTGCACTGACGCATTAGATTATCAATATCCATCTTAATCAATAAAAAAAGCTGAAAAAAAGCTGAAATGAATCAGGAGTGTTGATGTTGCTGTCTTTTCCTGCTTTGAATTCTTTAATAAAAAATAAAAAATAAAAAAATAAATAAAAAAACGGAAAATGGATTAAATAAGGCTTTTAATAACTGCCTTAAAAATTAGGAGCTTTATGAAGTGTATTTTTTTATGAACAAAACCAAGGTGACTGGGGGGCATGACATTCACCATAATGCCTTATGACTCCTATTAATGTGTGGTTGGTAATTACTGAAGACCTACATTCGGCTTTTAGTTAATATCACACTGCTGAAGAGCAGGCTAAATGTCACACTGTGCAGGAAGATGTCGATTATCATAAGATCCCTTCTGCAAGCAAATGTTTTATTCATGGCAGATGCCATCATCATCACCATCCTTCCACTCGCGGAAGGGTCAATTATTAAATATGCATTGTCGTAAGCGTTTTGGTTTTATATTGGTGGTTAATTTCTAATGGAAACTTTTATATTCCAAGTCAACCCTATAAATCATTTCATGACACAAACATGACTGTATGTGCCATTAGCTGTCTGTCAATGGTAATCAATTAGCCCCAGCACAGGCCAGGCTTTCCCCCCCATCATCATCATCCTGCACAAATGCAAACACTTGGCACGGTGCAGTAAATAAAACATCACCCTGACAGTTACAACGTTATAAACCTACAAACAACAAACACGTTCAGGCTGCTTGGAGGCATTTGCGGTATTTTTCCCTCACTCGGTCCAGGTGTAGGTGGGTTTAATCCCCACAGTGGGCATTTCTCCCAGCTGCCCACTGATTTCCGAATGTCAACAGCCATCCGGATGTCTCGTGCGGGTACATTTGTTTTCTGCACGGCGCGAGCGACTCAATTTTCCGCTAAAATACAGCTGTCAGACGGAGACAGCGCGGTTTTCTGGTTTAGGTCAACGTCGTTTCCATGAAACAACCCCGGCAAAGCGGCTGGCAGCTGCCCGCTCCTCCTTCCCTCCCCTTCCTGCCTGTCAGCTCCAGCAACACGGTCTCCGCTGTCGGCCTCCATGCCAGAAAAGCACGAAATGGCAACGTTAACGGCTGACTTTAGCGCGCGGGTCTCTGCTCGAGCGATGCATGGCGTAAGCGACAGACGTGAAACGGAGGTGTAGAAAGCTGGAGGATTACTTACAAAAAAAAATATGAGCACAGCGGAAAAAAATCTCTCCCGTTCTCCAGTAACAAGCCTGGGCAGTGTCCCCGACTCCCACAATCCACAGCGACTTGAAATATCGGAGCGAGCCAGCGCGCTGCCCGCGGAGCGCGAGCGCTGAGAGCAGAGAGCAAAGCTGCTGAATGTCAATCTGCCACTGAGATGATCTTTAACCATTTACACATTCACTTCTTTTTTTTTTCACAAAAAATGAAAATATAATTTTTAAAAAAAATTTAAAAAAGAGCTGAATCTCAGCCTTCCCGATCGGTGCCAATTCTCCAATTTAAAATCCATCCAATGATCTATTGACCGGTGAGCAGGGCCGGATTAAAAGTGCACAGGTCCCTGGGCCCAAAGTGTTCCATGGGCCCCCTTCCCCACCGCAGCATTATGAAAATTGTGAATAATACACTGTGAAACAACATTTCTCAGCCAATGGTACTCATTGCAATACCCTACACTCTGTTGTGTAACTGTCTTGCTTTTATGTACATTTTGTTTCATGTCCAAACTGCTGGTGTTTGCCCTACGTGGGTACCACATGGGTCCCAATTGGGCAATGGCCCCTGGGCCTGTGCCCATAATGCCCATTGGATAATCCGGCCTTGCCGGTGAGTCATATCCATGCACATCAGAGCCATGTTGATTCACTATAGCCTATATATATATATATATATATATATATATATATATATATATATATATATATATATATATATATATGTGTGTGTGTATATAAAATTTCCGAGAGAGGCTATATATATATTTACACTAGCAGGGCCGGATTAAAAGGGCACAGGCCCCTGAGCCCAGAGTATTCTAGGGGCCCCCTTCCCCACCGCATCATTGTAAAAATTGGGAATGATACACTGTGAAATGACATTTCTAACACCTTTCAGTCACTGGTACCAAGTACAATACATTAGACACTGTGGTGTAACTATATGGCTTGTATGTACATTTTGTTTCATGTCCAAACTGCTGTTATATGCCATACGTGGGCCCCAAGTTGGCATGGGCCCCTGAGCCTGTGCCCATAATGCCCATTGGATAATCCGGCCTTGTATACTAGGCCTCAAAGTTGATAAATTTAGAGTTTAGACCAGGGGTGGGACACTCCTGTCCTGCAAGTGTTAGGAGTTTCCCTACTGCAACACACCTGACTCAAAGCAATGGCCATTCAGCAGAGTAGTGCAAAGTTTGATGTCAGGTGTGTTGCAGAAGGGAAACTTAAAACACTTGCAGGACTACAGTTCTCCAGAATCGAAGTTACCCACCCTCAGTTTAGACCAGGAGTTTCCAACTTTGATCCCTGAGAGCTACTATCCTGCAGGTTTCAGTGTTTCCCTGGTACAACCCACATAATTCGAATGAAAAGGTTCTCCAACAAATTGTGGTCATCTTCTGCACCTGCCTGTTAATGAGCCAATGATTTGTGTCAGGTGTGTCACAGAGGGGAAACACTGAAAACTCGCTGGATGGTTCTCGAGGACTAGAGTTGAACACCTCTGGGTTAGACTGAGCACTAACTAGCATCATAAGTTGACTTCTGCTTATCAAAAGACAGGTCTCTTGAGGCCATGAATTGGATTAATTGTTTTACAAAAAAAATTGGAAGAATGCAAGAACCTGGAGAGAGACTTGGATCACAAACAAATGAAAACGGCATATAAATTCTTGTATTTTACAGCAGCCTTAGCTTTTACTTTTAGATTTAAAAATCTTAGTGGGATAGAAATAAAATCAATACCAGTATATATTCCATAAATTAAAAATAATCATTGCAGTATTTATGCAGTATTATTAGAGAAGTCACTTTTAAAGTTTATTAGAACAATCAGTTTGTAGTCAGATAATAACTCATTGAATTAGTTGTGCCAAAGTAGAGAAGGGTCTGAAGTCTCCAGGCAGCAGCTTTCGAGAACTGCACAAATATAATAGACAAGTTGTCAAGGACGATTTAATGACATTTATGCCTTTAACTCTGGTGTTAAAGGAACATGTAATGTTGCTTTAAGTTCAGTTTTTGACTTTTTCATAGCCTTGAATTCTATTCTCAGGGCCACTGAAAATGTTTTTGCTGTAATATTTCAGTAATTCATGTTAAATTCAAATAATTTTCTCCAGAATGATTACAAGGAAGTGCACCAAAAAGAAAGTGCACGTTTCCAGGAGATGCAATGGCTACACTGAGGAGGGCAACTCCGGTCCTTGAGAGCTGTAGTCCTGCAGGTGTTGGGTGTTTCCCTGCTGCAACACACCTGACTCACATCAGACATAATTAGTAGACTGATGCAGAACTTGACATCAAACTTTGCTAATTAGCTATTGATTTGAATCAGGTGTGTTGGAGCAGGGAAACTCCTAACACTTGCAGAACTGCAGCCCTGGTCTGTACCGTTTGCATTTGTACAAATATTCTGTGTTTTTCCTACTTTATTCTGCCATCAAAGACCATTACACCCAGAGAGTTTACATTAAATCTGTTGCATTTTATAACAGAGCTGTACCTGATGTTTATAATATGATGCAACAATGCATGTGAGGATGACTGGTCCCAGTGGTCCCTGTAAGTTCTTTACTGAAGACAAAAAAATATATATATACATGGAGCATCCAGTTTGGTGTCAAGACTAACGAGTTTCCCAGCTAATGAAAGCGCTTCAGAGTTATCCAGATTGCTTCCAGGTGTGTTGACGTATCCTAATGGTGGTGTGATCCCTGCTGGTTCTCTTGTGGCTGGTTGGGTATTGTTCTGCTGCTGGTTGATGTCTGTGATGTGGAACACCTGTGGTCCCACTAATTCCTGCCAACGCTAAATCTCTGGCTTTAGTTTAGTCCTAAAATCTGCTCTCACAGTTACTCTGCCACCTTGGTTGATGCTCTTGATTTGGCTGATTTCTGTAACCCATCGTGTAAACATTTGACCCTGAAGTCCAGTTTGGTTGAACCATAAAATGAGAACTTTAGCTGGTGTGTGTCTCTCTTTTTTTTTTTTTTTATAGCTGTAACAGTGAAGATAGAGCTAACAGCGTCATCTATTAAATGTTGCTTTGATAGGATGTTTGTGCCTTTTGGTAGCTTTCATATGGTGTTTGTACAAAGTGGACTAAAATCATTTGGTCCCTGCTGTGTGCTATCACTGACTGTCTGCTTTGGTCTTTTTGTTTTGGCTGATACAATTTAGAGATTTACCCATTTAGCTGTGATTTGTGCCAGATTTTAATTAGTGGTTAGTATTGGTTGCTTTTGGATAACCCTCTTGTGGATACTCCCATGTGGTGTTTTGTGGGATTTGTTACTTGATGGATGGCCTGAGTAACAACTGGTAAGGCAGTTCAAGGATAGTTTAGAGTGAATTGGATAAATACAGTATGGAGAATGCATCAATTGCATTTTTGTGTTGAAATTGATTGATTTTGTTGAACTGGTTTGTGAAAGCAGCAATCTGGAATTGAGAGCTATTCATTCATTCATTTTCCTAACCGCTTAATCCAAATCAGGATCGCGGGGAAGCTGGAGCCTATCCCAGCAGTCTCTGGGTGAACGGCAGGGTACATCCTGGACAGGTCGCCAGTCCATCACAGGGCCACACAGAGACAAACAACCACTCACACTCACTCCTAGGGGCAATTTAGAGTACCCAATTAACCTAACATGCATGTCTTTGGACGGTGGGAGGAAGCCGGAGTACCCAGAGAGAACCCACACATACACAGGGAGAACATGCACACTCCGCACAGAAAGATCTCTGACCAAACCTCGCTCCAGCAACCTTCTAGCTGTGAGGCCACAGTGCTAACCACCATTCCACCGTGCAGCCCGTATTGAGAACTAGACCACAGTAATAGCTACCATGGTGTGTGTTTGGATCATAGACTGTACATAAAGAGATGGACGGAGCATCTGTGACGTCACCCATAGGTTTCTGAAGAGCTGAATTGAAGCTCGGTGGGTGGTTCCTAACATCGCCATCTTAGTAGCGTCCTGCACGTCGTCTTGCTCGGAAAATACAAATATGGGCAAAGAGGTGAAGCTGAGAGGGGAGCCGTCAGCGTCATGGCGGATAATTGACATTGAGCAAATTCCGAGCTTTCTGTAGCTAAAAGCTAACCAAGCTAACCCCGAGGTAATGGGATGTCATGTTGTTAACTGGCTAAAAAAAAAAAAAAAAAAACGCGGTTAATCTACATTCTTCTGACTTGAATCCGGAGATCGGTACCTGTCAATCAAAAGGACACACCCCTAAATATGCCGAGCTTCGAGATTAAATTACTTTTAAACAGGCGAGTTAGAAAAAAAATTCACTCCCCCCGCAGTTGTCATGAAGGTAAACCTGACATATAAACCGAAAATGGATTTTTGAACCAGGCTGTAAACATGTTTGCCGTGAAGTTGGTCTTTTTAACATGGAAGTCTATGGGGATTTGCTCTATTTTGCAGCCCCTAGTGGATGAAGGGGGAACTGTAGTTTTATGCATTTCCGCATACACTGTTAACCGTCGGAGGTTGCCGCTTGGTTTGAATCTTCTTTCCATTTGTCAGTCTCTCATATTTTGCTTTCTTGTGCATTTGGAGACTTGATGTATGAAACCCCAGTTTGTGACTGTAGGTACTGTAACATTAGCGTACATTTGGATTATAAGATACTTGCAATGTTGAATCAGTTTGGCTCTTTGGAGACCCATACTTCTTAAACTCTTGTAAATGTAGGTTACCACTTGTGGTGGTCAGACTCCCTCTATTGGCTGCTAAAGAAATGTTCAAATTTAGCTCATTTATTTACTAATTACATTTTCTTCTTCTTCTTCTTCTTCTTTTGTCTAAAAACTGTGAGAAAGACTTTTTTAACTTATCAGAAATACTAAATGCAGTAGGACAGATCCAGTCCATTCCAAAACTGAAGCAGCATCAAATGACCTGAATAATTCAGGGCTTTTCATACAAGCGTTACTTTATATTCTGAGAGAGCCTAATATTTTCTGAGGGGAACAAAATGTTTGACAGCCGCATCTGTAGACCAGTTTGTGTTAGTTGCGGTTTTTTTTTTTTTTGTTTGTTTGTTTGTTTGTTGTTGTTTTTTTTCAGATGTAGACATTTTGAAGCAAGCATCTTGTGATCTGATGTATTTGTATGTTTGGATAAATCCTGCATACCAGTGAGTTTACTGTTGTCTCACCACTTGAGGGGAGATGAGAAGACCAAATAAAAGAAAATTAGACTTTTATAATCCAAAAATCTGCATGCATCCGTACAGAAGATCCAGACTTTTCTAGATAAATTCAGATCCTAAAAAGAGATAGTTATGCCTCGTCGTTTCACGAACATGTAAAACAGATGCAATAACAGCATCTGTCCACCAGAGGTCAGGCGTGAGCCGTAAACTCAACTAATTTCTTTTTGTTTGAACAGATTTGTTTCATGCAAACATGTCCTCGTGCGCGCAGTTCTCATGTGTAGTGAAATGCAAATAATTTTTTTTTTTTTTTTTAAACTTTTTAATATTTTCACCTTTGTAATTTCATGAAAGTGTAGAGTAATGAGTAAGTAATTTAAGCAAAGAAATTGAGGGCCAGATCAAGTGCAAGAAATTTAGTAAGATAAAGTTCATACTTATAGTTTTTATATTGAGTTATACTTCCTTTACTTAAAAAATAAAAATAAAAAAAAGAAGCTTTTTTTAATATAATAATACACTTGGAGCAGTAATTAAAAACTGTGAGAAATACCTGAAATATAAATAAAGAAAACAAGGTGAGATTTTAAAGTCTGAATTTAGTTGTTCATGGTTGACATGTGTCTGTGCTTTATAAGACATAACACATGTCATCCTACACAGGCTGAGTTATCATTCTCAACCTATTAGATAATCAGAGATTTAAAAAATCAATACACCATTAACACTCAATGAAAGTCTGAATAGCCAGAGACATGATTAACTTTTCCAAAATCAGGGCCACACACAGGATGACGTAGTTTAGTCATATTCGCTTTTATTTGTGTGACATGTCATCAAACACATCTTATTAAAGTTGCATTCAGTGAAGTTAACTGTATAGAGATAATATCTGTGCTACAGTTTTCTTCCCAATCTCATTTGAAGATGTTCTATAAGTCTGAAACACACGTGTTTAAGATTGTAGTAATATACTGTTCTCCTGTAACAGTGATAAATATTGATAACTGAGCCGCATGTTGCAGCAGCAAACAGTTGTCAGTTTTATTTCGGTTATTAGGAGATAACTGCAGATTAGATCACACAAGAAACGTAGGGAAAAGTCCATGCATGCATCAACATTTTCTCATTAAGTAAAGTTTATTGCAAATGTCCTTCTAAGTGCATGTTTGACGTTACTATATCAAACCAGCCCATGAAAGAAGGATTTCCCCCATTAAGGATCATTCTGAATGAAAACAAATGGTCAGATGGCAACAAATGAGTCCAGGCTGAGTAGTTACTGCATCATCCACAGAGCACACAACACATAAATACTTTATTCAGGGTCAGTGCTGTAAACACTTGAACCTGACACGCCAAAGGGTTTGTTACACTGACTCTCATGGGAATCCACTCAAGGTTCAATGTTTAAAACTGAAATGAGTATCAAACATCTGCTCTTTTGACTCTTGTTTGTTTGACATTTAAGCATGAAGGATAATAACCCTCAGGTGGATTTCACCCTCTGGATATCTGGTAGCAAACAATGTATAGCAAACAATGAGAGGGTCTGGAAAATGAATAAGAAGCATTTTAAGTTCTTCAGACACACACACACACACACACACACACACACACATATATATATATATATATATATATATATATATATATATATATATATATATATATATATATATATATATATATATATATGGTGGGAATCAAATTGAAAAAATTTAATATTGGGATTTTCTTTGCTTCACAATTTTAAAATCTTTTTTTTTTTTTCAAATAAATACAAATAATCCATTATAAAATTTTTAATTGTTTTTATTGATATTTTTACTTGTCTTCTTGGGCATTATAGCTGCAAATGATGGTCTGGCTACTGTGTTTTTTTTTTCTAATTGAAATAAAAAAAATATGACAAAGAACGTTTTGTACATTTTATGTTTTGTTTTTAGTCAATAGAAATCAGCAATACTGAAGAATCGTGAGAATTGCAATTTAAATCAGCCCCTAAAAAATTGGAATAGAATTCAATCGGACAAAAGCATATTGTCACAGCCCTAATATGTTTGTTTGTATGTATGATTTATGGATGGATTATTATAGCAAAACCAGTTTTAAACAAATGTCCTCCAGAACTCATCCATTTCTAAAAGAACTGGACTATTTCTGGCTAAATTTAATATACCTATGATTCAAAATATGTTTCCAACACTCATCTTTTCAGCTTGGCTTGCTGTAACACATATTCACAGTATATTTGTTATTTTTCAAAACATGAATTATGCTAAAGGGCTAAGGCTTCAAAGATAAGACAAAATATGAGCAGAACCAAAGTTTTTTTCTTTTTTTTTTTTTTAATGTAATAAGTTCTTTTAAAAGAAAATACCAATTTCTGTCAAAAACTGCAGGGTTGCTCAGGTCTAAACATGACTAAAGGGTTGCATGGCCCTGTTTAAAAGATAAATGACAAGTTATTCTGTCTTGTTTTTCTTATGGCGAGTCAGTCGTACCCCTTCCCAAACCTTCACATGCTATATAATCAGTTCAGGAACCAGCCTTCACGCGGAGTTTCAACCTTCACCTGGATAAATCATGTGGATGTGAGGAAAACACTTCGGAAAAGACAGGCTCCATATTTCCGGTTATGGCTGTGGTCAGCTGACCAGGGATCAGCCAATCAGAAGTCGCTAGGCGTTGTAAATAAACTGCAGCTGGAGCGGAAAACAACAACAGAAGAGCCATGCCAGCGGACGCCACAGCGAGCCGTGAGTTGACCATGATTGTAGCGATAAAGTAGGCTTGACTGTAGAAATTATCCAAAGAAACAAGTAGTGTAAGAAGCCACGGTGTAAGTGACTTGTGGTGCGTTCAGGGAAACAAAGAAAACCTGTCACAGCTTTGTTTTTGTAAAGCATGATGAGGTGCAGAGGCGCTCTGAGGAACGCGCTAATAATTTCGACCTTTATCATTTAGTCTAAATAGTAACCGTAGATAAATAATCAACGTCTGGACTGTGTCATAGTTTAGAAAAAGAATATAATCAGTTTTTTAATGACTAAAGCTGTAGCCCAGTTTATTTAGTATATCCTCCAAGACCAAAAATAGTGACTATGTGATGAACACGCGGGTAAAAAGTTGGGTATCTAATATATGCATATATGTAACGTGGATTTTTAATTTACTAAACAAAGTTTTAAACAGTCTCAGTTAATTAATAATAATTATTGGAATATTTCCGTTATATCATTGGCATAAAAAGACCAATTTAATTCCTGAGACTCAGCAAATTACTGCATCACTGCTTTGAGCATCACCAGTCCTGTGAACATGTTTGACTTTATTATTTCCATATTAAAAACAATAATTAATTTGTATCCAATTATTAGCTGTCAGAAAGTTTGTTTCCAGTCATTTTTATCACTGAATTATTGTTTGAGCATTTGTTTCATGTTATTTTCCAGTTGTATGCATTTTCATGAGAATCAACAGAATAATTTAATGATTATAACTAATTGTACATGTTTGTTTTGCACTTCTAAACATAAAAAAAAAGTAATTTACAAAGTCACCATGTGCTTTAGGAACACGTGACAGATTTATTTTTAGTTTGATGACATTTTTTCATTACCAAAGGGCTAACAAATCCACAAAGTAATTAGTAGATTAATAAGTAATGTGTAAATTGATCATTAGTTAAATCTCTGTTAGCTGTTTTATGTTCATTGTACAATCAGGGAAAAGTAGACTAAGAAAGACCCCAGGTGGCTGTAGAACAGCCTGATCCCCAAGAATTTGACAGGAAAAACTGCACACTGTAAGGTTGGATTATAATAGGATTATATATAATCCTGCAGCTGTAAAAATTTCACCAGGAAACACTGCACTTAGATGATTATTATACAATGAAAGGATAAAATCCTTCTAAGATTTTATTGGATTGAAATATGGTTTATTAATTCACATTTTCATGGTAAAAATTACCTGTATTTATTTCTTTTTTTTTAAGCATGTAAGACCATTTCTGAGACAAACAAATGAAAACTTTTAAAGTTTTTTTTTCTTTTATTAACCACAGAAATGGGATTTGCATAAGTTAACTGGGATCACTTGTTGAATTCAGTGTCCTGCCATCAGTAAATTTGGAAGAATAAACCAATTTGCTTTTAACAGAATTTTTTTCTCTTATATTTAACCTGTAGTCTTCCCGTAAAAATGATAAGATATGATCAAACTATTTCAATTTTAACTGGAAAATAACGTTGAATTGTGTTTTGTTTCCAGGGAAGATGACAGCTGAGGCCACAAGCAGCAGCCGACAGGTAAAAGTAAAACACCTTTACATCCAGACTTCCTGCTGCAGCGACTTGAAATGTTTGCTGTGAAAAGCTCTGCTATTATCGCGTAATGGATTAAAAAGCAGGCGGGTTGCGGTAGCACAGCACAGTGACTCAACCTTCCATCTGTTGTCTGCTTTGTTTTCCTTTCTTAGCTTTCTGTGGTGAATGGTTGCAATACTGCTCCACTGTTTTTTAGGTGGAGACCATTAAGTTGGAGACATTTATTGTTCAGACTGTCCAAAGTACAAATGTGGGTTGGCTGAGCAAAGCAAACTGTACATATGACGCTTTAGCTGCCATCAGAAAGCAAAAGAAAGGCCTTCACGCTGTTTGTGTGCATCTCAAGACACAAAAATCCCTTTTTAAAACCTTTTGAAAGCATTCTTCTGATTTTTGCTGATTTGTAATTGATTCTGTGAATTATTTCACATCATTTATCTGTGATTGGACATTTCCCAAAGCGCTTTGTAACACGTGGACTGTGTTATATAACGCCAACTCCTTTGGGAATGTATTGTTTGTAGTTTTGCTGTTTGCAACAGGCTCAACCTGACAAGTTGCTTTTTTTTTTTTTTTTTTTTTTTTTTTTTTTTTAGCCAGAGGTAATTTCTGGAGCCCTGCAGGTAGCAAAGACACAATCGCACATAATGGCTTCTGCACGTTGTCACCAAATATGAGGCCAGAGTTCATGCTCTCATTCTGCACAAGACAGTAGTGCTATTGAGAATGTTTGTGGGCTTTATTTGTCTGATTAAAGCAGTGATCGAGATCGCACCTCGAACAGCATGAAAAACTGGATATCGGAGCCCTGAGACCTGTTTAACAGTCTTCCCACGGTTGCAGTAGTGGGACGAGGGCAGCCGGGTGAAAGCTGGCATTTTAGAAAGCCTGGTGAAAGAGACATCACTCCGGGGACGTCATTCCTGCTGAGTGAACTGATCTACTTTTCTCTCGGTGCGGATGGTGCATAATTTACTTTCTGTAAATCCCCTGTTAAACACAGTGGATTATACAGTAGTGGCGAACAGTTTTAGGTCTTCAGGTGGGATTTCTTTCAGTACAGTTGCAGCCAAGTAATCAAACAAATCCTAAAGCGATTAAAAAATGTACATTTTTCATTTCAAAATGTCCCACAAGAGCATTCAACAGTGTTGCTGAATTTTAAGGGTGTCTGAAAAGTTTTCCACAGAGCCACTTAAAGGTTCGGACACCATTTCTGATTTAAATCCTATCCAGACTTTTGAATGGTACTGGTTTTGTTAAGATAAACTAAATAAATGTCTAAAATTGTTTTATCTGGATGAGTTGGAGCAAAAGATACAATTTAAATAATTGTGTTTTTATTGTCAGAAAAAAATGTGTCCATTAAAATGGGATTATTTAGAGTGAAATGCCGCTTTTATGGTGCAGTCAGTGTGAAAGCTTCCAGTTATAGGTTGAAGAAGTTAAAAGTTATCTTGATTGATTGATTACTGATCAAATCAGGAAGCTAAAAAATGATGTCATGCCTTCTGGTGTCATTTCTCCTTTCATGTTTGTGGCCTAAAGCTAACCTCATGCGGCTAAATTCCAATGAAAACATTCTCACTGCTTTTGGTCTTACTTCAGTGTTTATCTGACATTTCTGCACCGTGTTTGTTTTGATTTAAATGTTCAAACGTTCGATTGCACAGC